>NC_092509.1:102208553-102511584 GCF_047511675.1 Marmota flaviventris | reverse complement strand
TTTCTTTTTTTTTTTTTTGTACTGGGAATTCAACCCAGGAGCACTTTACTATGGAGCTATGTCCCCAGCCTTTTTATTTTTTATTTCAAAATAGGGTCTTGCCAAGACAGCCAGGCTGACCTCAAACTTGTGATCCTTCTTCCTGCCTCAGCCTCCTGAGAGCTGGGGCTAGAGTTACGCACCAGTGCATCTGGCATTGAGGACAAATTTTGATAGACTTGAAGCACTTCTTGATTATAGGGTGAATAAACTATAAGAGACTACTGAAGTCATTCCTTTATTCAGAAACCTTCTGCAGCTTTTTCTTTTTTCTGCCATGTGAAAGTTAAAAATATTTGACCTAATTTTCCTTTTATTTATTTATTTATTTTTTTAATACCAGGGATTGAACTCAGGGATACTTAACCGCAGAGCCACATCCCCAGCCCTTTTTAAATATTTTGTTTTGAGACAGGTCTCACTGAGTTGCTTAGGGCCTCCTAAGTTGCTGAGGCTGGCTTTGAACTTGTGATCCTCATGCCTCAGCCTCTTGAGCCTCTGTAATAACAGACATGTGCCACCATGCCTGACCTTGACCTAATTTTCTACATAATTTATAATGTTTTTAACCCAATGTTTCCCATCACTCATCAGCATTCACTGTCCATCTCAAAAGATCACTTTCTCCATGTGTCACAAGCCCATCATATTATTTCTCTCACTGTGTATCTGATACCCCTCATTCTTCCTGGGTCCTCGTGGAGCTCATCTGCTAGTTCTATGTGCCCTAATTAGCCTTGTCTTTTTTGTTCGTGCTTAAACCACTATTACAGCATTTACAATAATATTGCAGCTTTACTACAGTAGCCTTTTAAATGAGATTGATCATAATGAATGATTTTTGTGATCATAGCTCATCCATATTTACTAAAATACATTACCTTCTGCATGTGGACAATACTTCTTAATGTTAGGAAGGATATTTATGGAATCACACCCTCAAGATTATAAATAATATGAATTTGGGCTGGGGATGTGGCTCAAGCGGTAGCTCGCTTGCCTGGCATGCGTGTGGCCCGGGTTTGATCCTCAGCACCACATACAAACAAAGATGTTGTGTCTGCCAAGAACTAGAAAATAAATATTTTTTAAAAAAATTCTTTCAAAAAATAAATAAACAATATGAATTTGAAGTTGGTCAGGTGCCACTGAGCAGGGAGGAAACAGGTCAGGAAAAACTTTTTTTCATATATATGTTTATGTAATATTTAATGATAACTAATAGTTACATTAAGCACATTAGTGTATAAACCCATTCAGTGCTCAAAGCAGCATGTGAGGGAGATGGTTATTATTATATTCATTTGGGAAATGAGCAAACTGAGGAATAGAATAGTTAAATTTAACTTATTTAAGGTGAAATAATAAATGGAACTTGAATTTGAATCCATGTTCCAGCACCCTTAATTATATGTAATATTATGCATTCAAGATATTTAAGGGTAGCTGGGTGTGGTGGCCAGCAGGAACTTGAATTTGAATCCATGTTCCAGCACCCTTAATTATATGTAATATTATGCATTCAAGATATTTAAGAGTAGCTGGGTGTGGTGGCCAGCATCTATTGTCCCAGTTATGCAGGAAGCTAACTGAGGAGCATTGCTTGAGTCTGGGGCAACATAGTGAGACCCTGCCAAAAAATAAATAAGCAAAATTTAAAAATATATTTTAGGGTATTATTATGTTTGATTCTCATGAGAATCCCTAAAAGTTGGCAACACTTAAAATAGCCTTTTCATTTTGTGAATGGGAGGACTAGCTTAGGGAAGTTATCCTGTGCTTTGTCCTTGATCACCTAAGACTTTTTAGTGGGATAATTCATCCTTCTTTGTGTGATTTTCATTTTGATTATCTAGAGAAATAAAGCAGAAAGAAATGTTATATAAAATGAATCAGAAATAAACTTCAGTCTTTCTCTTCAACCCTTGATTTAACATGCTGCTTCCCAAATCTGTTTCTTAACAAATCTACCTCTGTTCAAAATGCTTTATAAAAAAAGCACTGTCAGCTAACATGAAGAAAGAGACAAAACAAAAACTCAGGAGAGTTGGTCTGGAGCTGTAGCTCAGAGGTAGAGAGCACTTGCCTAGGACATGTGAGGCACAGAGTTCAATCCTCAGCACCACATAAAAATAAATTAAATAAAATAAACGTATTGTGTCCATCTACCAAAAAAAAAAAGCTCGAGATTGATAGATTAATTGCTAACTAGGTAGACTTTCTCTAGTTAATCCAGAGTCAGCTTTGACATTTTATCCTCTTTTCCTTGGTACTTCAGCCTCTGCTATACATATGTCATTCCTTCCAACATATTTTTTTTTTAATACAATAACTTAGAAGTCATAGGCTAAAAAAGTCAGTAGGTAATTTCTTTTCTTTTTAGTAGTAGATAAACACAATACCTTTATTTATTTGTTTATTTATTTATTTATTTTTATGTGGTGCTGAAGTGCTAGGTAAGCACTTTACCACTGAGCCACAACCATAGCCCCTCAGTAAGTAATTTCTGAGTAGTGAGATTTTAATACAGAATTTTTGAACCAAAAAGCATTTATAAATCTAAAATTTTAAGTAATTCTCAAAAGGAATATATTCCTTCTCCCTCCCAGCTTTCAGATAGGAGAAACCTCACTCTGAAATCAGATAAACTTTGAGTAATGTTTTATTTTCTTTTTGTTTTGTTTTGCAGTAATGAGGATTAAACCCTGGGGTGCTCTACCACTGAACTACATCATGATCCCTCTTTATTTTGTTTTGAAACAGGGTCTCACTAAGATACCAAGACTGGCTTCCAACTTGTAATTCTACTGTCTCAGCCTCCTCAGTAACTTGGATTACAGACATGCACCACCATGCCCAGTTTGAGGAGTTTTTAGAATGAAGATAATCTATTGATATGGTATCAGAATATTTCGGGGTAGAAAGGCATATCATCACCTATAAATTATATACATTTTTATAAAGTTAGCTGCTGCTGGTTGAAGTATGGTAATAATGATGTCATAAATATAATTTATATTATGTTTGCCATTATCTCTTCTGTACTGTCTGACACAGTATCCATTGGCTGTTGTCATATGTGGTGTTTGAATTTATATTTCAGTTAGTCAAAAACTGGGTATGGTGGTGCAGGTTTATAATCTCAGCTACTTAGGAGATTAAGGCAGGAGGATGGCAAGTCTGAGGACAGCCTGTATAACTTACCAAAACCCTATCTCAAAAAGTAAAATGTAAGAAAAGAGCCAGGGAAGAAGCTCAAGGGTAGAGCACTTGCCTAGCACACATGAAACCCTGGGTTCAATCCCCAGTGCCATTAAAAAAATATATACACACACACATACATATATAAATATAGAGAGAATATTTTGATTGCTTTTAACATGTATGCTTAGTTTATTCTTGCTTATTTTCCTCTCCTGGAACAGGTAGAAGAATCAGCAATGATGGGAGTAAGTGGCTATGTGGAGTATCTCCGAGAACAGGAAGTATCTGAACGGTGGTTCCGATACAATCCCCGTCTCACCTGCATCTACTGCGCAAAATCTTTCAACCAAAAGGGGAGCCTAGACCGCCATATGCGCCTACATATGGGGATCACACCATTTGTCTGCCGCATGTGTGGCAAGAAGTATACCCGGAAAGATCAGCTGGAGTATCATATACGCAAGCACACAGGCAACAAGCCCTTTCATTGTCATGTCTGTGGCAAAAGTTTTCCCTTCCAGGCCATCTTGAATCAGCACTTTCGTAAAAACCACCCTGGCTGTATACCCCTGGAGGGGCCTCACAGCATCTCTCCTGAAACAACTGTCACATCTCGAGGACAAGCTGAAGAAGAGTCACCTTCCCGGGAAGAGACAGTTGCTCCTGGGGAAACTGCCCAAGGCTCTGTGTCCACCACTGGGCCAGATTGAGACATTGAGGGGGAGGGGGCAGACCCTCTTCCCCTTTGGGCCGTAAACAGCCTGCATCAGGGCCATGGACTGGTACTTAGATTCACAAAATGTCACCTCATTAAACCAGAAGATGCTCCCAAGATGTTGCCAAACTAGAGGATCAACAATATACACAGAAGCACTAAAGGCTCTTCCCCTCCTCCTTCCCTCCTCACACTTTGGAAAAAATCAAGCAAATCAACTTTCTAATTCAGGGATCAACAGCCTTGGTTTGTTAACTTTATAAGAAAAACATTTTTTTTAGCAAAACTATGATAAATGGTCATTTATCTACCAGTTGTGTTTGAACACTGTACTTTGGTCCATAACATCTTGGTGGCTGTAATTGCCAGGATCTAAAAAATGCAACAGGAGTCTTGGCCATCTGAAGCAGCCAGCCACGAGAGAGAAGGAGGTAGTCATGATGGTGAGGAGGAAGAATCTCTCCTCTTCCTTCCCTGCCAGAATGTGCATTTTCACATCAAGAAAAAAAGAGTGAATACTGGTGGTTCTTACTGTTCTGCAAGGTTAGACTTTATCTTTGCCCTGACTAGGCATCTGATACTTTGCCTGATCGACTCATGTCGTCAACCATCTTGGAGCAGTATTCTAGTGGGCAGCCTCACCTGAAGCACTTTAGGCACCTGGAAGTAAAATGAGTAGCAAAGTGTTTGCAATAGGTATAGCTGCACTTGGGGGCTTGAGTGATGTATTGAGGAAGAGAGGAGCAGGGAAGGAAGTGTTTCCATGTTTTACAAATGTTGAACAGCACAGAGCCAAACTGCAGCTTCCTGACTGGTATTTGTACAGCGTAGTGCTCATGAATCCTTTGGTGTTAAGGAAATGGCTCTAGTTCAGATGAATTAACCTGTTAGGCTGACTACCAAAGTTTCATCCAGTCTCTTTGGCTCCTAGTTTCACATAACAGCAATATTGTACATCAGAAATGTCACTTTCCAGTGAATTGAGCCTGGGTTGTATTTTTAAATCCACAGGTCGTCACGTTTGATAACTTTTATATGAAGTTTTAGACACATTTTTCCTGCAATATTGTGGTTGAAGAGATTTAGCACTATTATTCTTACTGCAACCACAATTTCATTTACTTCTACATATGTAGTAGTTTATATTTTCAGTCCAATGAAGAACCTCATTTAAATCTATGTCTCGAGTCTGCAAACCTAGAAATTCATAAACCAACCATCAGCAAATTGCTGCTGACTCCAAGAACTTTGATTTTTAATAACGTACCACAGGGCACTTACCAGAAAACATCATGCACAATCATGTTGCAATAAATGATCAAGGGATCAGTTTTGATCAGGTTTGGTTACTTAATCATTCCTAAGATTTTTAAAACTTCAAGGGAACTTTTTAGTAATTCTGGGTTTTTCTGAGATTCTTAATCCAGCACTGAGATAAAGAACTTACCAAACATGTAGAGCTTTTGATGCCCTGATTTACATGGAGAGAGAAAAGAGAAAATATTGGAACATTAAGGGATGCAGGCAAAGAAATGCTTAAAACTCACAGTGCAAATAACAAGAGAAAAATCACTTCTCTTGATTTTTTAAAAAAATTTAAATATGTAATGGTTTAACAAATTGTTTTGTGCAGAGACATAGATGATTGTGAAAGAGATTTGGGAGAAGGCTGGTCATTCCTGCACTGGTGAGCCATTTGTGAGAATGTTAGTCACGTGCTCCTTTCCTGAGGATATTTTGTGGTACATGGAAAGGTGGATAGAAAAGATTTTTTTTTTTTTTTTGGTGATAAATTAGAATGCAAAGCGTAGCTTTAAGCAATCTGAGAATTGTACATATGCATACAGCTGCATTCTTTCACTAGAGGAAGGTTTTCTCTTCTGGAAAAGTGTAGAAATTCATCTTTTAGAGGAATGTGATGTTGCTGCCATTTGATAAGAGCCTACCCTGAAGGGCAGCATTGAGGTTATGTCGGCATTCAGGTTACCCAATGGGTCCTTCTCCTCCCTTGTTGGGCAACAGCATGCTAGGGTGAAAACTGTCCCATAGAGCAATATTAGGAATTGGCTGTGCTCTGTGGCATCGAAAACATGGAGTTGAGATTAGACTCACATCCTTAGGAAAAAGTCTCAGCAGTCAAGAGGCTTTCAGTGACAAAATTTGCCATTACTGCATAGGCAGGGATGGGAAAGACAGAAGATGGAGCTTTTAAGCCTACCAAAAAAGTTTTCAAGTTCCCTCCTACTTCTGAGAAATAGTATGTGGAAAAGTTCTGTATTGCTTTGTTAATTTCTTAGAATATATATGAGAAAATAGAGTTTTTACACTATTACCAAATTGTAAAGGTGAAGTGCAGTAATTTCTGTAACAAGAAACTGCAGCATCTGGCAGTGCTCCATCCAGGGTTAGAAACAAACATCCTGCCTAAGTAGGGTCTAAGTGGTATGCAGATGCTGTGCTTTTACGGGGTTCCCCTCCCTTTTCATTCTCCTCTTACAGGTTTTTACTGTGTTGATACTGTGAATGGAGCACTTCCTGGTTATCTAGGACCACATTAGCACAATCAGGTTGGCTCGTTCTCTCCCCTTAGGCTTTGCGAGAGCCATGAAATTCCTGAAAATTCAAGCCAGGCTAGCTTGTAAACAAATTGAAGCTTCTAAAAGCAATTTCCCTAGCTTAGTTAGAAGAGAGATTATTCTAATTATCTATCCAAGATTCTTATCCAGGTTCACTGTGATTTCTGTCCTATTTCTTAGCTAACATCACTCTTAGGGTCATAGGAGTTTAAGTTCTATGTACATTAATGAATACTTGTATTGGTGGGTGCATGGACAATACCTCTTAAGGACATACTAAATGGACGTTAGCTAATGCTGAAAACTCGTTACCAAACTTTAACTTGCACGTGTCACCTTGTGAAGAGAACAGCATTAGCAGTGAGAGCTAATTCATCATTAAGTACCAGTGCCATGAGATTGCAAACACTGGGACTGTTTTCATTTATTGAGTGGCACTTAATAGCAAAGGAGCTATCCAGTATTCTCTGCAGAAGAAGACATATGGCAACATATTAACCTATTTTCATTTTAGGATGTACCTTTCATTCTCTCTGAACTCTGATATCTGTATAAAATGTAGCATTGGCATGATGGTGACACTGTACTTAGGCAGAAAGGCTCTTTCTAATGACTTGTTCTCTCTCTTTACTCAAAACCATATTTACCTCTGAACTGCGTTGAATTTTACTTTATGTAACTTGCAGTCTACCCCACACCATTTATTACGCTAAAGAGTTAATTCTAAGGGTGAATGTATAAAAAAAATAGTTTGAAAAGGATCAAGATTGGAAAAGAAGAGAGATAGCAGTTAACATTTTCCTGTGTTTTGGCACTTTCTCGTGTTTCAGGTTCCCTCTATCAGTGAAGCAGGACTTTACAAAGGTGGTATGAAAGTAGACCTAGGTTGTTTCCTCATTTCATAGTTGACGACTGACTTTGGTTGGAAGTTATCTGGTGGAGTGTGAAATTTGGAGCTTCATTTCTAATAGCTGAGTGATTTGTGATTGTGAAATGACTTTTACAAAGTTTTAGCTGTTACATGACACTAATTATGTTTCTTTTAATGGGTGAAAACTACATTTTGTTTGACTAGAAGATCAAATTCCAAGAAATGAAAGAAATGGAGAAAGAAAAGTAAATGCAATTGAGTCTTAATCACAGTGGAAAAGGCATCAGAAAGGAGTCAGAATCCTAGATGTTCGTTTTTCAGATACAGCAGGCATGATTTTTTTCTCTTCTCAATTGTTCTTCTCCTTATTTGTTCAAAGAATGACAGATGAGTCTTTATTGAACTTACTCTTTAAAAGTGCAGTTCTTTACTTATGCCATATGAGAAATTGTTTAAAATGTTGAAATAAGCTGGGTACAATAGTACATGCTTATAATCCTAACAACTTGAAAAGCTGAGGCAGGAGGATCACAAGTTCAAGGCCAACTTTGGCAGTTTAGTGAGACCCTGTCTCAAAATAAAAAAATGAAAGTCTAGGGGTAGCTTAATGGTAGAATGTCTCTGAGTTCAATTCCCAATACTGCAAAAAATAATTAATAAACCATTGAACTAATTTGTTAGCTAAGATTTAGAAAAGGGACAATAAGCAATTTTCAGGTAGATTCCTAATTTTAAGAACGTACCCCTTAGCAAAGTATCCCTAGGGCTTATGGTCAGGGTTCAGCAAACCATAGCCCTGGACTCAAATCTTAAGGCCACCTACTGTATAAAGAAAATCATGTTAGATGATTACAGGGCCACACCTGTTCACCTAGGTATTGTTTACAGTTTCTTTCTACTGTAATGATGAAGTTGAGTACATGAACAGCAAAGCTTGAAAATATTTACTGTCTAGAATTTTGACAGAAAAATTTGCAATCTCCTGAATTAGATTTAGAAGATTTGCTCCCCAAATTTGTTATAATAGTTTGATCAAAGTTTTATATTCATACCGTCATGTTAAGCATCCATTTCTTTCTTTCTCTCTCTCTCTGTCTCCCTCCTTTCACCCCCTCTCTCCCTCTCTGTCTCTCTCTCTCTCTCTCTCTCTCTCTCTCTCTCTCTCTCTCTCGGCAGTTTTGGGGACTGAACTTGGGGTCTTGTACAAGCTGAACAAGTGCTCTACCACTGAGCTATATCCCCAACCCCTTTTTAAAAGTTGTTTTTAAACAGGCTTTCACTAAGTTGCTGAGGCTGGCCTCAAACTTGCCATCCTCCTGCCTCAGCCTTCTGAGTCACTGGGATTATTGGCATGCCACCACACCCAGCCAATGAATAGGTATTTTGATTCTTATCCAAAGCACAGTTTCCTAGATTAGAAACCTGTAACTTTTCCTTCTTATAAATCTTCAGTTTAATTTCCTCAAGTAAACTTACTCTATTCCTATGTGGAGTAGTAAAAAGCCAAATTTTTCTCCCTTTTTGTTTTTATCTTTTTCTGGATATTTTAAAATAGTGAAACAATCTTGTTTGACTTATATTCCTATCTGTGTTGTTGTCTGTAATTCTTTTGAGCTTATATTGGACCATTACATTTTTGCTTTATGAATCTTCATTCTTAGTGTTAAGATAGCTTACCTATATCAGATGGGGATAAAATGGAAAATGTTAGGGTGTTAATAAACAGAAATCCATGCAAGAGGAAATATAATTGCTTCTTGGAAGCAGTATGTGAGCTTCTGAATTTAAATGTTTTTATTTGGACAAAGTTTTCCAGACCATGCTGAAATAGTCCCATGAGTTTGATTTTTTTGTTGTGAGTCCTATCAGCATATGCAAAGTTCAGGTAGGTAAGTGTCTCTTATAGGGTACCTCCTCATGCTTAAAGTTGCCCTCTTCTAATTGGATATTTGTAAATTTTAATATGACATATTCTCTGAATAATAGGTAATCCTCATAAAGTTCCAGAATGTTTGCCTAGATTAGATCTGCCTTCTCTTAGAGCACTTATACCATAGTAATCATGGCTTCTTAGTATTTGAGAGTATTAATTTTCTGATTTACCTGGAATTCTGATTAATCTGGGATGTAGGACTTGTGAGAGAAATTGAAACTGAAAGCATTGGAGTTTGCTAAGCATTGTGATTTTTGATAATTTGCAGTCTTTTTCCTTCTTTGCTTCCTACTTTTTTTTTTTTTCCTGTCTTCAGACTTGTTAATTTTATTTTATTTTTTGTGTTTTGCAGTGGTGCTGGGGATCAAACCCAGGACCTCATGCTGTATAGACTTCTTGTTTTCAAATGGTGCTTTTCCAAGGGCCAGTCTCTTTACATATAAAGTAAGTAGGCTTTCTTGCTCAGGACAAGCTGGAGTTGAATATTATGAGTACTTTGAAACATCTGAATTTGTTACATTCCAAAGAAAGTAATTATTGATAGGGACCATGATATCCAACCTGAAAGATGTCTGCACAGATTATCCAGTTTTATTGTCTATGCAGACTTGTCTTTCTTCAACTGTGACACACAGCATTGCTTAAGAAACGTTACTTGAAATCTACATCTTATAGGGGGTACATATGTAAATAAGTTTCCTATCTTATGTCTGTCCCGTTACCTATGTAACAAATACTTCTCATCCTAACCAATGAAAGGAAACCCACTAGCTCAAAAAGCAGAAGCTTTAAACAACAAAGCTATTAGAAAGTCAGAGCACTTAATGGAAAAAAAAAAAAAAATGCTTGTTATCTTTATGTCTACTCAGTAGGTCCTGTTGAAGAGGCTAGAATGCACCATCCAGTTAGGAGAATCTCGTGTTCAGCACCTCATATGGCCTCCCACAATTTAATATACTGTGAAGCTTAGGATCTGAATTAATCCATAATGCCAGAAGTTAAAAGTATCTGTAGGACCCTGTTTCCTATTTGAAATCACGCGTCTTCCATAATAGATAATATATAGGAGAAGCTGTTCCATTAAATAAATATTAAGTACTTTGGTACTAGGCAGCATGCCTGGAATTTGTATAACAAAGTTGACTTTAGACATAGTTTAAATGTGACTTCCCAGACTTGAGAGTCCTAAACTTGCTTTTGGAGTCTGGGATATATGCTTTTAAAAAGCCTGCACTTTTCACTACAGAGATAATATTCAAAAAGAAAAGTCCAGAATTATCTGTACTGAGTGCTTTAGAGGCATAATTGTAGTCAGTCCAGTAATCCTATGAGGTGATAACAGTATTAAAAATAGCCAACTGTTTTATATGCTTGTGTGCTTAGTTCTGTATGCTTTACCTTACTTAATGCATCCAAAACTTAGAACACTCCCATTTCCTCATTTTAGAGGAAAAGAAACAAGCATATCTTGAGCAACACAGCCTAACCTGACACTTAATAGTCTGTGTTACCTCTAGTAGGTGAAATTATTCCACATTTTATAAATGAGGAACCCAACAGGCCCAAGGTTACATACTGGTAAATTGCAGAGCCAGTATTTACCAGTCTTATTCCAAAGACCAGACCATCTTCACTACTCGTGTCATTTGCTTATGAGTTAGGATGAGCTGGATTATACAGTAGCCAATATGGTACTTGTTTTTGTGAATTTGTAATTGAAGAGTAAATGATTACAAGAGCTCTTCAAAAGATAATGCCATTGGTTTCTGAGCAGATCTGAATGGTAAATGTTTGCTGGGGATATTGCCCACTGATTCAGATGAATCACCCATTTGCTAGGTCTAATTGTGAGTGAGTAAATTAGTACCAAGGCAAATATTAAAAAATATTTTCCAGTTATCTCTTGCTGTACAATGAACTACTCTAAAGCTCAATGACTTAAAACAACCACCATTTCAAATATCATGATTTTGTGAATCAGAAGTTAAGGGCTTTCTGGACAATTTTCTGCTTCCTATGGTGATGCCTCAGTTCACTTGGTGGTATTCAGCAGATGTTGGACTGGTCTGGAGGGTCCAAGATGATCTCATTCACATGCTTGATACCTTTTGTAGGGAGAGTTGCAAGGTTGGACCCAGCAGGGCTTCTCTCACTTTTCACTGTATATCAGGTACTCTCTATATATTCTTCATGAAGGCACTCAGATGTAATGTGGCAGCACAGGCTTCTGAGATGCTGGGTAGAAAGTGCCAGTCCTCTTAAAGGTCCATAACTGTCAAGAGTCACCATCTTACTATTTTCAGAGAAGTCTGGTCAGCTCAGATCTGAAGTGAGAGGAAGTACCCTACCATTTTATGAAATACAAGTCAGGGATTTGGAACCTTTAATATCTTACATGTAGCATTAGGTTGTTTTTTTCTTAATTCTTCTATCAATTGTTAGTAACATGGAAACCATTTATTCTGTCTACTGTTGGTCAGTAAAGGATCTACAGGGAGAATGAGACAAACACCTGCAGCACATATCCTTAGTTGCTCACCTCCTCCCAAGTTTAATTTATAGCAAAATTTCCATTTTTTTCATTTTGTGCTGTATTCAAAGTTGTGAGCATTTGCCCGTATTTGCTGTGAAGCCACAACTATTAATGCTGATCCAAATAAACTCCAGAGTAAAAAGCTTACTGTTGGAGAATTTGGTTTATTAGAAATGACAGCCAAATTTTACATCTACAAATGGGTGGAAACTCCTATGGTATGGAAAAATATGGCTACTAATTTGTTTTTAATAGGAGTTTCTATTGTGTGACTGGATGGATCGTATTGTTACAATACTAAAAGTTTTACCTGTTTGTCTTGGTCTCTTCTATACCTCCACACCTCTGGCATAATTTTGTGCTTGACTACCTTTTATTCGGGAAAATCTATTGCCCTGTTTTATATTTCATTAATCTTTACAAATTAGCAGTTGCTACTAGCTTCTGTCATTCTAAATAAATCACTGAAGTTTTTGATTTGGGGCTACATTTATCAGATTTAGCATGCTTTATTTAAACTCTTGCTGACTCATAATAATAATTAGGAAAAAATGAGACTATTCCTGCCTTGAGAAGAAATATGAGCAGAGAGTGAATTTTAGTCTGTGAACATTCATCCCCAAAACAAAACATGAAGAGAAAAAAAAGTTTTTTTGAGATTATCTACTCCCTGGGCAGTGGATCCTGGAGAATTAGTTGTAGAGACTTCTTACTGGCCAGCTCCAGTTGTCGAATAGAAAGAGATCTCTGTCTAAAGTCAGGCCTCAGGAATTGCAATTTTGCAGGAAATAAAAGAGGTGCTCATGGCCAAAGACTTAATTTCAGGCTCTACAAAATGCTGGGAAGGGAAAAAGACATTTGGCATTTGCAGTGGATAACCAGAGAGGAAATGATTAAGGTTATTCTAAAGCATAAAGATTAATCACATTTTATCATGTTGAGATTGGGGCAGAGGCTGGGGATATAGCTCCATTGGTAGAGTGCCTGCCTCTCATGCACAAGGCCCTGAGTTCAATCCCCAGCACCACACACACACAAAAAAAGATTGGAGCAACGTTTTAATATGTGAAAATAACAGTCTTAAAACTCTTTTTGATCCTCATTTCCACCCTGGCATAATCCACTTACCTCAAAATCTGCCCTTTGTGACAAAGAAAGCCTTTGAAAACAGTCCCAAGGAATGAAAATCTTTATGTTATAGCTTTTGGGCCCTCTCTAGGTTCTCTGGGTGGTTGCACGAGAAATAAGCTCTGTGGTCTTGAAATGAAAAAGAACAAGATCAGAAAAAAAAGGAATCTTATAGATTGACATTATTTTCTTTCTTTTCAGCATCACAAGTCTAAACCATTTCAAGCCAATCACAACAACTCAAGTGAGTAGAAATTGCTTAAGGTTTAGATGTGTGCTTTTAGCCACTTCTTGAAGCAGATATTGATGACATATTTGAAGGTGATCTACCGAGTTTTCTATAGAGTCATAGGAACTCTAGTGGTTAAGAACCACTCAGAAACAGAAATGTTTTGCAGGGACAAAGCTTAAAATGTTTCCTCTGGAAGCCAAGTGCTAAAACAGAGGTTACTAAAAGTGTGGCTAAATCCACCCCTGGAATGGCTATCAGATAGCATAAATATTTAGAATTTATATGGTATTTCTAATATTTTTACAAAAATAATTTTAAATCATGTAACTTGAATTTTTTAAGAATTAGCCTGTTTTCTTTTTGGAAAATTGGCCCAGGAAAAATAGCACTAATATAATTCCAAATGTATATGCATGTGCATTGAACACAGAATGGTATACTAAAGATAGTTCACACAAATAACTTTTGTGGGAAGTTTAGCTATTTTCTTAATAACTTTTCATAAATGTTTATAAATATATTTACTCATCCACCATGAGCTTGGTAGCATAGAAGCATTTTGTTAGCTGTCTTATTGATTCTAAAAATCAAATTCTTGGCATAGTAGGCTGTGACAGATTTTTGTTAACTTTGTATTTTGGCTAAGAAAATTATTTCTTGCACTTTCTATTTATAAAGATACTATAACACAATGTACCCACTTAGTGCAGCTGTTCTTTAGAAACAAAAGATGTAGGTGTTACAAGGAAATATATGTCTAGAACCCTGGCAAAACTAAAGCCCTTGGAAAAATAAATGTGGCTTGCATCTACCTGAGAAGGACTGGGGATTGATATGAGATTTAGTTGAAAGTAGCTGTGGGTAGGCTTCCTGTGGCTGTGAATGGCAGTATTGCTGAGTTGCCAGCTGTATGTATTCGCGTTTATGTACACATGTGAGAAAAAGGTATTTAATGAAGGCAGATAAGTCAGTGTAGAATATTCTACCTCCCACTAGAGACTGAGCACATTCAAGATTGCCCTTAGGCAGGAGCTGGATTCCCTCAGCTACTGTCCACCCCCTTTCTCTTCCATAACTCACTTCAGCTCCTCTACCTCTGAGCACTTGGCTGAAGAAAGAGTGGTGCTTTCTGAAGCAAGCAAAGGATAACCAGGCCCAGAACACAGGCTGCAGTGTCTGAAATTCTTATTATGTGCAGATATTAATGTTTTATGTGTTGCCGAAATGAAAAGTGTCGGGACACTGAGGCTTAACTCTTCTATCCACTGGCTTCTGCTTGCCAAGATAGCCTGTGGAGGTGGGCGCCATTTGTTTTTAAGGATGCACCCAGTGCTTTCTAATGAGGTGAAATATTTGTTTGAGTGCCAGTTTTCTTTTTTCGTTGCCATTTGTGGTCCATTTTGGCAGGACTGGCATATTAACCATCTTTCCCTGATAATGAGTCTCTGCCAATATCTTACATGGATGTGTGCATGACAAAGGTTTTCAGATGAGCTGTTTTGCTTTTAATCACTCCAAAGAGAAAGTCTTGTTTTTATTGCTGATACTGTTGTAATAGACAAGATGGCTTCACCTGAACGGAGATTTGGTTTTAGTAATAAAAGGCCTTTAGGCAGACCTAATATTAAAGTCCAGTGTAGCATTCAACTGATTTCCTGTCTGGGGCATTAGCACATAACACACTGAGTCCAGTCAGCCTGCCTATCTCTTGAACACTTGCGACTGCCACGGGTTAGGGCTGGCCTCAGCAGTCATCCTCGAGTGTGTTCCACTTCTTCATTCCTGTGGTGTGATTGGTGGTGTTGTCTAACAGGGATTCTCTATTAGGAGTGGAAATGAGAGCATGATCCATTTCAGATGTTTTAGGGGTCACTTTAGGGCACTAATAGATAAGTACTGGTAAGCAAGTGGGGAGTAGAGAACATGTAAACTTCCAAAGAAGGGTTACAATGGATAGAGTAATTCCTGCTGGAACGCAGCATGAATCCTGAGGAGATGAGATGGCGAACCATGTGAATCTGTTCCCCACAGCTCTGTCTAACTGTAGACTAGTTCTCAGCCTAACAGCCATGCTAACATGCTAGACTCAGGAATTAATTCCTGCTTAGGAAAAATTTTCCCTCTGGCTTTTTGATTGATTGTGCTCAGAGTCTTGTCCCAGGCTTGCCTCCTTATGTTTTGCTATAATTCATACTTAAGGTGCAGACTTAACCTAAATCAGTACTTTACTGTTGATGTTGCTGCCTATTCTGGACAAAGGGATTAATTAGGGGAAAAAAAGTGAGAAATACCTAGGTAGTTTCATTGAAGCATATTAAATCCATGAGTCTAGAAGGAAGCCATAGATTTTTAACTCCCTCTGGCTTGGATGAACACTGAACTTATGCTTTCTATTAAGAAACCTGTTAACCTAGGCCAGTGGTTCTCTATCTTAGATGAGACCCCTTCTAGACATTCACATTTAATTGGTCTGTTGTGCAGCTTGGGCTTTAAAATCTTCCTGTTTCAGGCATGGGGTGCACACCTGTAATCCCAGCTGCTCCCAAGGGTGAGGCAGGAGGGTTGCAAATTTGAGACCAACCTCAGCAACTTAGCAAGACCCTGTCTCCGAATAGAAAGGTCTATGGATGTAGCTCAGTGGTGGAGCACCTTGGGCTCAATACCCAGTGCCAAAAAAAAAAAAAAAAGATTCTGATATGCAGCCAGGGTGGGGAATCACTGCCGAACTAGATAATCTCAAGCTAGTTCTCTTGTCATAAAATATCTTGATTGATATCCTGGCATTATAGAGGGCCAAGGGTCAGATGATAAATGATACATCCATTTCTCCTCAGAGTAATTCTGGACGGAATTGTTGTGATCCATCCAGCTTCTTCTCTAAACCAAATACTGAGTGTGCCTGAGTAAGCAAAACAAATTTGTGATGTGAATAGAGATTTCTTTCTTTTTTTTTTTTTTTTGGCAATCATGGATTGAACCCAGGGGGTATTCAACCACTGAGCTACATACATCCCTAGCCCTTTTTGTTTGTTTGTTTTTTGTTTTTGAGACAGAGTCTCACTAAGTTGATTAGGGCTTCGCTAAATTGCTGAGGCTGGCTTTGAGCTTTCGATCCTCCTGCCGCAGCCACAGCTTCCCTGAGTCGTTGGGATCACAGGCTTATTGGGGGTGGGAAGGTTGAGTAGAGATTTCTCAACTCTGGTAGCTGAAATAGAGTCCTTGAATGTATTAAAAGAGCTATTTGTAAACAGTGACGTAGCATTGGTGATGGGGAAGAGAAGGATCATGCTTGGGGCCATCTTGATACATTGTCTCCTGGTTTGTCTTCTCAGTGGGATTTCTGTGTTAAGTGACTCACTTTTCCTTGACTTTCTTTGTAAATGAAATTAACTAAGGCATAAATGTTTCTGATTATTATATGAAATGTGAAATGAGTTATTTTAGCATCTTTGTTCCAGTATGACAAAAGACATCACCCAGTAATTCCCAATGAGATTCCATATCTTCCATTCTTCTTACCCCAGGTAGTAAAGGTGTGTTTTTCATGGCAGTCAGGGTTTGTTACTGCCTTTGGCAACCTCACACCTGGTAATAGGGAGGGGAGAATTGTTGCATTACCCTTAAAAAGTGAGAACCACTGTCCAAATTAACTAGCCACCAAGTGACTTCTAACTCATGAAAGAAATTTGTTTGTTTAAGAGCAAGTTCAAATATAGCAGTCTTGTCTTCTCAGTATTCTCAACACCACAGAAAATTTCATTCATGTATTATGTATAACTTATTGATAATTTGAACTTCAAATAGGTGGTGTGTGCAAAAAGAAAAAGTAGGTTGAGGAAAAAGTTGATTAGTGCAGAGGACTGGGTTAGCATTTGACTATGAAGTTGGTTTGAAGTGCATTTAGGCCTTGCTGTTGCTCAGCATGTCAGTGCCATGGTGTCATCAGACAGGCCTTCTGACCTTAGATTTGCTGAAGTCTTCCTATTAGTGAAAAGACAAAAGCAACAGCCTGTGGGACTCCAAAAAGAGTAGCCCCTGAAGAACATTATGGAGTACTGTGAAATATTGCTGAACTTTATGCAAAGTATATCGCACTGGAATTTTAAGATTTTGAGCAGGGGAGAATGGTGGGGGAGGATGGGGAAACAGTAAAAGATTAATTATAAACACGTACTATGTTTTAAACAAGGAATGAAACAAATTCCTTAAAAGGAATTTCCCAGATGGACTGTGAAGTTAGGTCAACCTCTGCCCTAGTGAGTTGGCTTGCTGATCCCTAAACCTCTAGGGAATCCTTTCTGAAACAACTAAGCAAATACTAGCCTGACCACAGTCCACCACTGCCCATCCTCCTGCCCTAGCAAAGGAAAACGTTCCCATATTATAGGCTAACGAAGTGTGTGTTCCAGCTCATCCACCAGCTTTTCATCTGCCTAGATATACATGCACAATTCTTAGCCTGTCACATTATTTTGTGATCCAATAGCAGAACTTAAAATGGATTCACTAGTTCAGTCAGGAACGTCAGTATCTTCCTTTCCCTTAAAGAAACCTTAAAATCAGAACTCTGGATTTTTGGCCTGTCAGCCTACTTGAGTAAAGGGAGAAATAGGGAGAACATTCAGATTTCCTGGTTCCTCATAATTTGGGGATGGAACCCACTTATGCACTGCCTCCCGAGACACAAAGAGAAGGTTGAGGGTTCAAAGATAGAAAAGTCAGTGTAGCAGAAATGTGGTTTCCTTCAGATGGACACAGTCTGAAAGAAATCCAACTGTTCTCTATGGTGCTTATACGATGGGTGACAGCTCTCCCCATCTACCTGTCCCTGGCACTGTGCCTTCCCACTGGTCACTGTGAAAAGCAGATCACACTGGACTCAGAGGCCAGAACCCAGGACGAGTTTCCCCTTCTCACCTTGAACCCATCACTTTGTACAGCTTATAATGTAGCATTTAACTTCTCTTTGGGAAACTTGGTTCCCCACTCCCCACCAATAAATGATAAAGCATTGAGAGTAAAATAGAAAATAAGTCTCTGGTGGTAGCTATCAAATAAAGAGATCATAGGAAGATTTCACTCCCCTACAGTTGATATTGATAACAAGAATCAACTGTGCCTGCTTCTTCCTGAGTTTCTAAAGGCTACTGTAGTATATATAAGTAACGTAACAGTTTTTCACAACTTGCTATTATTTTCACAACTTGGATTCGTATTAAAACAGACAATCAGTTTCTAAAATGTTACCCTGGAAGGGAATGGGATAGAGTATTTTTAACTAAGAACCTACCAGTCTGTTTTTTCCTTTTGAAAAACCCTAACATTTGAGACTTGTGTCTTTCATCTGCAGCAGCTACTCCATTAATAATACAGATGCCTCCGAAAGGCCTGCGAGCCAGGATGCCGGACTGGCCTTTCGCATCTTATTTCCTAAGACTATCTGTTTTTATCATGTCCTTAATTATAAATACCTATATATAGGGTTAGGACTTTCACCCCACCCTCCCTTAACCATAATCACTTCAGTGTGAATCACCACCTCTCCCCTGTCCCCTTTACTGAAAAATGCACTTTAATTCCTAAGGAGAGTGGCTGTTCTGGCTCTGAAGCCAGAGTACTTCAGGAGGAGAGTGGAGGAGGGAGAACTCTTGCCAGACCCATCAGATTAACCAAATGTCTTATTGTGAACACACAAATAATATCCATTTTTAAGCTGCCCCCACCTACTCCCTGCCAAAGGGAGAAAGAAACAACCACCAAGTTGAAATTGTTCAAAATGCCTACACTGATTTTGGAAATTTCACTGGAGGGAAGAAAAGGAAAAAACCTAACACTAGGTGATTTTGTCAGCTACCAAATTGTGAGGAACTTCTGTTTGTTTTGTGGGAGGCCGAGGGGTTTTTTTGATTAAAATTCAAGTGATATGATCCAGAATTGCATCGTCCCCAAGTATCAGGTTGGTTCTCCCTTACTTTGACAGGTGTCCTCGCACTCTCCTCCTGCAGACTGTCCTTCCCCTGGTGACAAGCCAGTTATTCTTGGAGGGTAGCATGTCTCCTAGAACCCCAGGAGCCCTGTGGTGTTGGGGAGGGGGGCGGGCAGCAGGGTGGGGGAGGGCAATTCCCAGAAGAATTAAGATGTGGGTTTATATGAACATATTTAAAGCAGTTTAGCAAAAGCTTTCTCGTTGAACAGCTTTAAGAACAATGTGAATGAAATCTTAGCAACTTGGTTAGTAATCCGAAAAGTCTATTAATGTATACTTGAAATTCTGTTTGTATGAAAATGCATTTTCCTCTTTATTTTAACACTGTGTAAAAGACTATTATGCATGTGAGTGGTTTGAGAATTAAATGGTTTAATACTCAGATTTGAATCTGTCTTTTCTGTATATAGAGATCAATTTGTTTATGTTTTTGGAAGTTTTTAATGTGATGGGAATATTGAGAATTCCAGTTAGCCCTACCTTTTCAGGATCGATCTTTCTTTCTTTGTTTGTTTATTTCTTTCTTTTATTTTTTTTTTCTTTTGTACCAGGGAGTGAACCCAGGGATGCTTAACCATTGAGCCACATCCCCCAGCCCTTTTGAGACAGGGTCTCATTAAGTTGTTTAGGGCCTCGCTAAATTGCTGAGACTGGCTTTGAACTCGTGATCCTCCTGCCTCAACCACCCCAGCTACTGGGGTTACAGGCATGTGCCCATCTTAGTCCTTTTTAAATTTTATTTTAAGACAGGGTCTGGTTAAGTTGCCCAGGCTGGCCTGGGACTTGGCAGTTCTCCTGCCCCAGCTTCCAAGTCACTGGGATTGCAGGCGTGAGCCATGGTGCCTCCTCTTTCATTTTCTTGACCTAAGATTGTTCAAGGGGGAGAGAACAGTTGAAAGCATCATTTTACCAAATGCCCCAATAGCCTCTCTTTTTCCTTCCCTTGTCTTCATTTCAGGTAGCAAAGTCCTTTCACAACTGTGAGATGGGAGTAGTTGTATTTATTTTTACTTCTATTCACAAACCAAAATAGGAAGAGGCTCAAAGAATACTAATACTTTAGTGAACGCAAGGGTTGGCTACTCTCCCCATGAAGATAATAGTGTTCAGAACAACTTCCCTTATAAGAACAAGGAAGGGCCTGTTGGCCTTGAAGGTCACCCTATTGGGGTTCAGCGAACGGCCGGCGATGCTGACGACAGTGCTTGCTGCTGCTTCGCTACCTTCCTCGTTCACCTGCAAGTCACACAGGAAACACAACTGCTGTATTAGCTGCTCTGTGGCTCTCCAAGGCTGGGGCCTCATTCGCAGATGGGCAGTTCCTCGAAAGGCTGTTTGTCTTCCAGTGGTAAAGAATGGGTCAGAGCAAGCTCCCTCCAGAACCCTACTTCTACTCAAATTCTTTTATTTTTTTTTAAGGTACTGGGGATTAAACCCAGGGGCACTCACCACTGAGCCATATCCCCAGCCCTATTTTGTATTTTACTTAGAGACAGGGTCTCACTGAGTTGCTTAGCACCTCACTTTTACTGAGGATGGCTTTGAACTCATGATCCTCCTGACTCAGCCTCCCAAGCTGCTGGGATTACAGGTGTGCGCCACCACCGCACCTGGCTCTACTCATTCTTTGACCCAGTGAATGTAATGCACTTGTGTACATCCATCCAAGCCTTGCAAGAGTTCACTCATGTTCCCCTGAGCCAGAAGTCTGAATGTACACAATGATTCCGGCTGGCATCATTGAACATGGTGTCACAAGGTTATTTTGTACTAACTGCCGAAGGAAAGTCTGACCCAAGGTCAGAGCTGCAGATGTAACTACCCCAAACCGCTACTCAGGACTCAGCTTATGAAGAGGGTCCTCTGGCTGGATAAGATGGGTTTTTCTTGAAGCAACAGACTGAGACAAAGCTATTTGAACTTGGCTGAGAGACAGAATCGCTACATCTAAAAGGACATCAGAAAATGCTGCCTGACTACCCAGAATATCACTAGCTTTGTCCCTGTGAGAACTTCAGGTCCCTGAGCTTTGTGGTCCTGGTTAATGGTGTTTTCCCCTCTCCTGGTCTTCCTTCCACTTCTTCCTTCTCCCTTCCTTACCCTCTGTCTCTCCACAGTATCTTTTTCATGCTCATTCTGGTACTAAATTTAATAGCAGACTAGAGCTTTTACCAACAGGTTCAGGATCTTTCAGTCTGCAGACTTCCTCTTCCCTCACAACTAAACCTTTCCTACTGAGCGTGAGCCTTGGAACCATGTTTACTGGCATCACACTCTGCACCTTTTTCTTTGACCACAACCTTTTTTTTTTTTTTTTTTTTTTCCTTTTTGGCACCAGGGATTAAATCAGGGGCACTCAACCACTGAGCCCCATCCCCAGCCCTATTTGGTATTTTATTTAGAGACAGGGTCTCACTGAGTTGCTTAGAGCCTCGCTTTTGCTGGGGCTGGCTTTGAACTCTCAATCCTCCAGCCTCAGCCTCCAAAGCCACTGGGATTATAGGCAAGTGCCACCATGCCTGGGACAACCTCCTTTCTTCACAGCTTCCTCAGTCCCGGGAATATCTCTAACATTGGTCCATCTCCTTTGCCTTACAGTCTGGCTTCCATGAAGAATGGTCTACACTGGTAAATCCCAAATCTGATTGTACATCACAATCCCCCAAGAGTTTGTAAATAAACAGATTCTCAAACCCCATCTCAGAATTTCCAATGGTGAAGAGCCCCAGATGACTAACACTGTTGGTCCACAGTTTACCCTCTGAGCACCAGAAGCTCCGTAAGTGATACAGAGCTATCGTTCTATGTATGGAGGCCTCTGTTGGGGGAGCGTAAGTTAAGCAGTATTTGACTGTCTTCCTCGGTAAGGGACTTCTCACATCTCAACATGGCAGTATGCATATTAATCTCTCAAGAAGAGGGTACACATTTATTTGTCCACCTAACTTTTCATTTCCTGCAATGTAGTCTAGTGCTCCCATTCTCCAGAACACTCTTCAGGACTGATCCACACCGGTACAATTAGGCATGTTCTGTCCAAATTCCTCAGCAAAAGGTAACTGCATTCACTTTCAATCTTCTTGCTAGATACTTTCTGTTTTCTTAAAATTCCTCTTGGTTCTCCTCCTCCTCCTCC
This sequence comes from Marmota flaviventris, assembly GCF_047511675.1. Taxonomy (NCBI): domain Eukaryota; kingdom Metazoa; phylum Chordata; class Mammalia; order Rodentia; family Sciuridae; genus Marmota; species Marmota flaviventris. Next base: position 102,489,231 of record NC_092509.1, on the reverse strand, counting down.
TCTGAAGTCCTTCTCAGTGGCCTTTGATTGTTCCTTTTTCTGGGTCACCCTCCCCTAAATATTTGTGTCCCTGTGTCCTGTGTGACCTGCTATGTGGAGTGGGGAGAGGAGGCTGGGACAGCCCCATCATGAGGGTTTCGGAGGAGGGTCGTATGCAGGAGACCTCACAGAGGAGAGGACTACAGGTTTGGGTTGAGGTGCTAGAAGTTGCCCCCTCCACTCCTGTGTCCAGTTGTCCTAGCATCTAGGCCATAAGGGCTAGTGCAGCAAGACTGCCAGTTACATGAGATTCAGAAAACCGCACTGGAAGGGAACTCACCTCAAGAAAGGCCTTGTGGAATGCATCTGAGACATAGAGGTCATTCCGGCCATCTGCAACAATACCTAGGAGGAAGTCCAGAGAAGGTTCTATGAAATGGGAGGAAGTTGACTTCAACGCACAGACAGGAATTCAGTTGGAATTAAGAGGTCCTTTGGGATTTTTTTGAAAAATAGAAATCCTGGGCCTTCACCTAATAATACCTCCACAGTGAATATGTGTTAAAAATAATAGAGTACTTTGGGCTAGTTCAGCCTGGCTCTTGTGGATCTAACCTCAACCTTCAGCTCTTTGGAGTGGGTGGGGAAAGGTGGGATTTTTGTTTGTTTCCTTGCTACTGGGAATTGAACCCAGGGGGGCTCTACCACTGAGCTATATCTCCAGCCTTTTTGATTTTTTAAATATTTTTTTAATTATAGACACACAATATCTTATTTTTATGTAGTGCTGAGGATCAAACCCAGTGCCTCACACATGTGAGGCAAGCGCTCCATCACTGACTTATAGCCCCAGGCCCTTTTTAAATTTTCATTTTGAAATAAAGTCTCCCTATGTTGCTAAGGCTGGCCTCAAACTTGCTTCAGTCTCCTGAGTAGCTGGGATTATACTGTGCATCCCCATGCTCAGAAGGATTTTGTTTTTAAAAAAAGGCCCTCACCTACTTTGTAGGAATAGCTTTCTTTTCCATCTAGCCACATTTTTAAGAGGTGGGTTGACCTTCAGAAATAGTTTATAGTTGTCAGCCCAGTAAAGATAAATCCAATGACCTACCATCTTATAGAACTTTTTTTTTTTTTTTAACTGGGGATTGAACCTAAGGGTGCTTTACCACTGAGCTCTCCAGCCCTTTTTATTTATTTTGAGACAGGGTCTCACTAGGTTGACAAGGCTGGCCTCCGTCAGACACTCGCCATCCTCCCGCCTCAGCCTCCTGAGTCACTGATATTACAGGCATGTGCTTCTTCACCTGGCTTCTAATTCCTTTTTGAGTTCTTCTCCACATGGTTCCATCTCCTCTGTAAGATACAGATTCATAGGGCACTAGGGCTAACTGGACCAGTGGCAATACAAGAGCAAATTTCCCCTTTCATAGAAGAAACTGAGGCCTCAAAAGAGGAAGGACTTTCCACAGTTAGCAGAGAGCTGGTATCAGAATCTAGGTGTCCTCACCCGTGGCTTTGTTCTGCTCTTTCTTCCACTCTTTCCCTTGCTCAAACCACCTTGGGACAGAGAGGAGGAAACTTCCTCCTGTACCAACCTGGGAGCCTGGACTTCTCAGGGGTGAACAGATCAACAAGACCCATGTCTTGCAGCTGCTCCTTCAAACTGAAGTTGTCCTCAATGCGGAAGCGGGGCACGTGGGCCACCAGCATCATCTCTGACAACTCATCCAGCCACTCCTGCAGGACTTCAGGGGTGAGTTCCTGCTCCACCTTGGCCAGGCTCTTCTCAGGCCTGGGCAGGATGAGCACCATGGTGATATCATCTCCTTTGAAAGGCAACTCAAGCACCTGGGTGCCTTCTGCCACACGCCGGTACCGGAACTTGCCCTCCTGGTACATCATAGATGCTAAGCATGTCTTCCCATCAGCCATGTAGAACGGCTCCTTCCTTGTGTTCTCAGGGCTGAACTTTGACTTCCACAGCCCCTGGAAGAAGGCGCCAGGTGAGATGGTCACAAAGCAAGAACAAAAACATTCATAGAAGAATATTATTGAAATGAGAAATATCTTATTACATTAATATATGTAAGTATAATTATTAGGAAGAATACTGAAGTAGCAGGCATGAAAAGATTAATAACAACTGTATTGCAGTGATGGGATTATAAATGGGTTTTGTTCTGTGTACTTCCTATATTTCTCAAAATTTCAGCAGTGACTAGTGCTTTTATAATCCAGAAAAATAAAAGCTAAAACCAAGAATAACCTATAAACTTCCTCTCAAGTTCACGAGTTTAATCCAAGTTGCCTTTTTTTAAAAAAAATATTTTTATTCGAACATAGTTCCTCACACATGCTGGGCAAGTGGTCCGCCCTGAGCCCCAGCCCAGCCCTCAAGTTGTCTTTTGCTCTCTGCCTTCCACCAGCCTCATTCTGCAGGGCTAACCTCTGAAGTTCTGGCTCTGCCCCTGACAAGGAGAGGCCAGACAGATAACCGAGGGTTGGCCTGGTGGCACCGAGGCAGGGGCTGGGTTCTGACTGACTTCCTGCACCATTCCTTGTCACTTTTTGGCTCTTACCTCTTGGGACAAGTCATTTAACTCTGAGTGATGGCTTCTCTGGGTAAGGTTAGCGGCTGGTGACAGCTAATATTTATAAAATGCTTACTGTGTACAGTAGGGGCATACAGATACTACTTCATGCAATTTACATGGATTAATTTTTTCAGTCTCCTCTATTACCCCATGAGGTAAGTGTATCATTATCATCATCTTATAGATGCCAAAATTTCCAGAGGAAATTCCTGGTGGCTCTCACAAATTCACACACTAGGAAGAGTCAGGATTTGAAACTCATCTATATAAGTGACTCAAGTTCTCTTTTTTGGTGTTGTATCAAAAGGGCTACCAAGCTCTGTTTTCTTTCTTGGATTCCCACTATCTTTAAAAACTACTGAACTCTTGGGGAAATAGAAGAGGAGGCAAACAAATGGTAAATTGTTCTGTAAACTGTTAGGGGTGAGCTACTACACTATGGAAAGGTCCTCAACTCTATTCTTGGGGAGGGGGATCCCAAGAGACAGTGTGATTGGCAACAGCAAAGACAGACTAAACCCCTTGGGCCTCCTGGAGGAAGGAGGGGAGAATGCATATGGAGCACGCCCCAGAATGAACAGTATGCCACAACTCAACTTCTGCTGGTGGGCCTCTTGAAAGCCAGGGATTGTTTGTTTGCACTATCCTCTTGCTTCTCCTTCTTAATGGAATCAATTATGAAGTCCTTGGAACTCTTGACTCCGAGGAAGACAAGGCCATCTACATGGTCAAATAACTAGGCCTCTGCTAAATCTGAGGTGAGCCTGGCACATAGAGATTCAGAAGCTTCAGGCAGAGGAGCTGAGTCTCTGTACAAACCACTCCAGACAATCTTGTCACTGAGAATTGTCAACAGATGCTGTCATTTTGTTCCAGATTTCAAGTGGAGTCAACAGGATGACAGAAAGTATCACACGTGGGGTTTGTGAGTGTGTGTACTCTGCCCCAAGCTTAGGGATACGACTGAGCCTCCTGGACCTCAGCGCAGCTGCCATGGTCCTAAAAGTTCTATGCTCTCAGCAAATTTATGTCTGCCCAGACCACACATGGACTGTTTCACAGAAGGGAAATGTCTACATGTGCCCAACGGTGTGAAAGAGGAAGAGGAAGTCCCTGGGGACCCCCAGGTCCATTTTGAGTACCTTGAAGTAAATGGTGTTGACCAGCACCAGAACAGTGAGCTCATTGATGGCGTCCCTGGGAATGACGTCAGTGATCCGGCCTTCAGTCTTATTGGCTACCCATTTGTTGATGGTCACTCTGGCCTGCTCTGCATTTTCCTAAGGAGAACAGGAAACAAACCTGTGCTGTTCAGTTGCTTGTCCATAGTCACGTGAAACATTTCATTTTGCTCACCATCTCTCTGTGCTCTCCCACCATTTGGTTTAGAAGCATCACTTTTCCCCAAACTGAGCAAATCTCATTCATATAATGCAGTGCCACCAAATTTCCATACAGCTAATTAATCTATAAGAAAGAACAAAAAGAAAGAGGAAGAAAAAAAGAAACAGAAAAAAAGAAGAGAGTCTGGGAAAAGAAGATAAAATATTATCTTTTCTGACTTTGGAAAACCTGAACCCACAAAAGCAGAGTTTCCAAACACGCATCCTGTGGGAAACAGGGATTTGTGGCAGGCTGAGGACAGGGAGGAGGAATGCCCGGCTGGCAAATCAGTTGGAGAAATGCCAGCGTATTTCTTTGTTGCAGAACTCCTCAGAACACTTAATAGCTTCTGTGCTTCATTAATTTTTGAGAATGTGAAATGAGCATCATATACCATTTTATTTGACCATGGTAATTGTTTTACATTAAATAGGTCTCTTGTAGGACTAGCATCTCCAGAACAGCCTTTGGTATGTGTTTGAACATAGTGATGCAAATGAAGAATCCATGATTTATGCAAGTTTTTCAGAGCAACCTCTACAACCTAGGTATGGGTACCATTGATTTCTGAGGATGTATCAAGTAGGAATATGTATCCCGGGGGTATGGACTTGTACCATCCTCCACCAGTCTTCAGCCTGCAGAGCAGAGTTAATTTGGACCCTGTTTTTCTACCTCCTCAGTTTCTGAGTGGAGAGGAAAAACTCAGGTTAGAGAGGACACCTACACCTCACCTTGAAGTCCAAGGGCTTCAGCTTGGCTCCATAGACCACCTCACTGATATCCTGGTAGGTCTCATTGAAGGTCAGAGATTTGTCTCCAAAGAGGCGGTTAGCTGATACCAATGTGGAAGATTTGTTGGCTTTTCGATAGAGTCGGCAGTTCAGTTTGGCAAAGAAGAAGTGGACCTGATCAGATGTTTTCTCAGAGATGGTGTCAAACTTAAAAACCTAGAGAAGGAAGAGAAGATGCTGGGTTTGTAGGGAAGCCTGGGTGACAAGGTGGTGAGCACAGCAGGGACCTCAGTGTCAGCTACTCCAAGCTCAGCGCCTGGCATGGCATGCGAGCTCAGCTCATATTTCTAAAATGAATAAATGGATAAAAGAAGTCTAAAGGGCAGGAAGGACAAAGGGAAAGACGGAGACTGGGTGCCACCTACATTCTCTAAAGGGCACCCACCAACACAGAGATGCTTTCTCACTGGAATGGGAATGGTCCTCTTGATGATGCTGGACAGGGAGACATGGACACAAGACCACGTCTCTGCTCGTAACAGACACTGTCGTGGCATCCTCGGGGTCAGCAGCTCCTGGGGACTCTGGGATACTGGTTGTGTGAGGGTGAGAAAGGAAGAGAGTCCACCAGCGAGGGAATAAATGGGCCCATAATAAAAGAGTCTCCAAGTTGAAAAGGACTCAAAGGTCGCCGTGCCAGTCAGAACCACAGAGTTGTCAGAGGCCCTTCCTACCTTCACCATCCTAAGGCGAAACGGTGAGGCTGCTCTTCCCCTCCCAGCCATGCTGTCCTCAGGTGACAAAGGCCTGCCGCTTTTATCCTTTGACTGTGGTTTACCTGATTTGTTCCAGTATGCCCCCACTTTTTTCTTTTTAAAGATTGTGCTTTGGGCTGGGGTTGTGGCTCAGTGGTAGAGCGCTCGCCCCGCACGTGCAAGACCCTGGGTTTGATCCTCAGCACCACATAAAAATAAATAAGTGAAATAAAGGTGCTGTGTCCAACTACAACTAAAAAAATATATATTTAAAAAAAAAAAAAGAGTTTCTCTTTTCTCTAGAGAGATAGAGCTCAACCGTACTTCTCTAATACATGGCATCTTGTCTTGGAAGATCTTGTAGAAAGGAGGGCCCGAAGGACTGCTAGTTTGGAAACAGTGTTCTGTTTCTTTTCCCAGCACTAGGGATCAAACCCAGGGCCGTGTGCATTGCTAGGCAAGTGTCCTACAACTGAAGCCACCCCCCTAGACCTTGTTTCTGGTCTTATAGGAAAGATCAGATTTAAACTCTCACCTGGGGCGAGAGACAGTGGTATGTGGAAGTGCTTTGAGACCAACACCAATGTATGCAGAGCAACTGAGGAGAAGGCGGTAGCATGGGTCCTAACAGTTTCTGCCAGGTGGGCTCTCCTGTGCTCCCAGCCATTCAGGAGCCTGAGGCAGGAGCATCCCAAGTTCTAGGCCAGCCTCAGAAACCTAGTGAGACTCTCAACAACTCAGCAAGACCCTGCCTTGAAACAAAAAAAAAATAAAAAGAGCTGGGGATGTAGCTCGTGGTAAAGCCCCCCTGGGTTCAATCCCTGGTACAAAAAAAAGTTTCTAGCCCAGGTGCAGTGGCCATGCCTATAATCCCAGTTACTTGGGAGGGTGTGGCAAGAGGATTGTGAGTTCAAGGTCAGCCTGGGCAGCAAGATCCTATCTTAAAATTAAAAAGGATTGGGGATGTAGCTCAGTGGTAGAGTGCCCACTATAACAAAAATAAGTAAATAAATAAGCATTGAGAGTACCTAACAGCGAAAGGATAGTCTCTTCAATAAGTCTCTTTTGTGTGTTGGGGTAACACACAAAAAAATAAATTAGAAGGGCTAGAGGTGGAGCTCTGATGTACAGTGCTTTCTTGGCACACGTGAGGTGCTGGGTTCAATCCCCTCTACGACAAAAAATGAGAAAAGAAAAAGAAAAAAGAGAATAGAAAGAAAGAAGGGGTGGAGGGAGGTGGGGAGAGAGAGGAGAGAAAACCTGAAGAAAGCCAGCCAGGCACTATGGAGGGATTAAGGACCTAGTGTTCCATCTATGACCTCTTATACTGGTATCATTGGCTACTTAATTTATGGCATTTCTTATCTTTTCCCACTTCCCTCCCACAAAAAAGCAGGATGGGAACTAAGTCACTGATCTGAAATGATTAGTTTTTCCCAGAGCAAAAAATAGCTCTCACATCCTTGGCTTCCCTGGCACCAGATCTCAAGGTAAAATCCAAGGTCTTTTTTTGTTTTTTCTTGGTACTGGGGATTGAACCCAGGGGCACTTTACCACTGAGCTACATCCCCAGCCCCAACACTAAGTTTCTTGGGGGTCTTACTAAGTTGCTGAGGCTGTAGTCCTCCTGCCTCAGCCTCCCAAGTCACTGGGATTACACACTTGTGCTACTGTGCCTGGCAATCCTCGAGTCTTCACCCACAGAGCACATTGCCCGAGCTCCGCTCCCATACCAAGACAGGAACTGAGAGTCTACACCTCCAGGTACGTTGTCTGGCACACAGATAGTGCTGAATAAACACATAACTATGATCAAATGAGTGAATAAATATATAATGAAAGAATGACTAAAAAAAGAAGTTTTAAGAAACACAGGGCTACACCCATTTAAAAACACCCTAAAGAGGGCTGGGGTTGTAGCTCAGTGGTAGTGTGCTTGCCTAGTGTGAAGCATTGGGTTTGATTCTCAGCACTACATACAGCACTACATACACATACAAATAAATAAAGTACATTAACAACTAACTTTTTTTTTTAAAAGGGGGTACGATTGGATGAGCATATTTAGGAGCCAACCTTAAAAAAAAAAAAAAAAAAAAACACCCTAAAAGAGGAAAAGAGGAAACTCAATAAAGCGGTCATCCAGGTAGTAATTCTCAGTGACTCAGGAGGCTGAAGCAGGAGGATGGCAAATTTAAGATCACCCTGGGCAACTACTCAGTGAGGCCCTGTCTCAAAAATAAAAAATTAGCAGACTGGAGATTCAGTTTAGTGGTAGAGAGCACCTGTCTAGCATGTGCCCTGGGTTCCATCTGCAGTACCAAAAAAAAAAAAAAAAAAAAAAAGTCATGACACATGAAGTAGTGATTCAAAGGAAATAATCTGAAATGAGGTCCCTATGTGTTGGTAAACCAAAAGATGCTCCCAGCAAAGAGGCTGAAGAGAGCTCCCGTTGTACCTCCATGAGCTGCTTGAGGGTGTCGTTACAAGCCCCCAGCTTGGTCATAGCGAAAGCTGTGGAGATACTCAGGGGCGACAGGAAAATGTTGTCGTTGTCATTCTTGGAGTCTGCCAGGTGCTGATAGAAGGTGGTGGCAAAGCGGGAATTGGCCTTGGACAGCTCCCAGACCCGCCGGTTGGTGGCCTCGGGGATCTTCTGCTCCAAGCCCTCATCCTCAGGCGCTTTTTTCTCTGGGGAGCGGTAAATGCACATGGGATTCACGGGAATGTCCCGGGGCTTGGCGGTGCAGATGTCCTCCACAGGATTCCCATGGCAGGCCACACAGCCCCAGAGGCCAATGAGCAGCAAGCAGAGAAGACACGCTTTCCTGAGAGGGACAGAAGGCTGAGTTAAGTAGGCTGGGCAGCCCCACGCCACTGGCCACCAGGGGTCTGCCCAGGAAAGCTGAGGAGGGCGGCCCCTCGGGTGGCCAGGAGGAGGGCCAGGCCTCCAGCTGAGCACAAGCCCAGACTCCTCACAAGCGGATGGCCCCTGCCTGGACGTGGTCCTGCTGTTTGACGTTCATTAGGATCAGCTGAGGCCCTTGCTGGGCGCGGGGCGGGGGGCTTGGGGAAGTGAGGGAGCCACTTGGCCAGGCTGCTGCGGGAAGCCCTCCCAGATGGAGCGGGATTTCCTGGATCATGGAGGATGTTTAGGATTTAGAACAGAAGGGGTGAGAAAGACTGAGTGGAACCAAGGCTCTGCCCTCCCACTGAGCCCAGGCCCACTGCTTGGGACACAGGCCCACCTGGAAGTCCTGCAGGTTCCTGTGAAGTAGGGCCCGCCAGAGCGTCTCTCTCACCGCACACCTTGTTTCCCTTCCTCAGCTCAGGTCAGGGAATGGGACCCCGGAGTCGCCGCGGATGCCTCTCTCTCACCCTCCTTCTTTAGGTAGACCCCAGAGTTGAGGAATTCTGCTTCCCTTTCCTCTCACCAACCGCTGCCCCTGCCTTAACTCAGACCCTCAACCTCCTGTTTGTTCTTCCCGTGCTGCAGTCTGAACCCTGGGCCTTGTGCATCCTGGCAAGCGCTCTGCCACTCACCTACAGCCCAGCTATTTTTTTCAAATTTTGTTCTGAGACAGGGTCTCACCAGGTTGCCCAGGTTGGCCTTAGACTTGGTGGTCCCTCCTGCCTGAGCCTCCCGAATGGTTGGGATCAGGCCTTCATCTTTTTTTTTTTTTCTTTGCTTGAGAATTTTAATAGTTTTCAACAGGAGATCACTAGATATAAATGAAGCTAATCTCGGTTTTTAGAAAATGAAGCAGTAGAATTGTAAAGAGAGAGAGAGAGAGAGAGAATTGGGACACCCAATAAAACAGACCAAGCGATCACATCTCTGTAATATTTCTATAGATAAGACGGAGCTAGGACTTCCTTAGGGTGGTTTGGGGTCCCTGGGTCTATAGAAGGGACTCTGTATCTGGGGACTGAGGCTCCTCACCTCCCCCTGGTAGAAAAAGGCAGCAATACAGAGAACCCCACTGAGGTGGTCTGCTGGGCAAGCAGGGGGCTAGGAGTCGAGAGGGGCTGAGGGACATCTATCTTTTTGCGTGGCTGGAGGCCAACCCTGCAGCTCTGAAGAAAGAGGTGCACCGTGGGAGAGAGGTGGAGGAAGGCAGGTGGGGAATCTGCCATCCATCTCCTGACTCCATTGCCCTCCGCTTCCCATGTTGTCCTTCAGCATATTTGGAAATACAAATGGAAGCTGGAGGGGCCTTGGAGCTGTGCTAAGCATAAAGAAAAACCATGATGAACTGAGTCACCGCTTCACTTCTAGCCTCCCGTGACAACCCAGATCAAGAAGGGACTGTGCGTGGCATGGGGGTGGGGGTGTCTCGCTGTGAAAAGGGACAGGACTTCAGCCATTGAGTCAAAGGTCAGTGAGACCTCGGGCAGTGGGAACGGAGTGGAAGGAGGAGCAGGGAGGGAGCCAGGAGGTCCTCCAGGCCTCAGTCTGCCCCCGTTCACACGCAGGCAGCCTGGACAGTCCCCTCCAGCGTCCAGTTCTGCAATCTGCAAGGCATCTTTGCACAAAGGAAGGCACCTCCTGGTGTCTTGGGCTGATCCGGGTGTGGCTTAGGGAAGTGCCTTACCCCGGGAGGGCTGCGGGCTCCTGCAATGACATCTCTTAACAGGTCCCTAAGTACAAGCCAGGCCTGGTCTTCTCGAGGTGTGGCAGGTGGAAAGCCAGTGAGAGTGTGCAAAGGGCAAGCGCGCCCCTCTTACCTTTCCCCAGCAGCTGCAGTTCCTGTCCCCACGGACCCCATGACCACTGATCCCCCAGGGCGGGCTAGTGGAGATGGTGTGGTCTGAGGCAATCCCTCTGAAAACTGGTTCTTTCCTCTAAATCTGACTCAGGTTCCAGAGGCCAGGGTGGGGGGGGGGAGCTAGATAGGAGGGGAGGACTGAGGTCAAAGACTGATGACCAGTTCCCTGGGTTAAGCAAGCATAGGCCCTGGTGTTTAATCAATAGAGAAGCTGAAGTCCAGTCAGCCTAGGGAAGATAAGAACCACCTTTCTTGTCCACAGTCCCTCACACTCCTCTCCTTCTTTATAGAAGAGGAAAAAAACATGTTTATGAATACAAACTTGGCTAGGAAATACCTGATTCAGGAGAACCTTGTAGGGATTTTTTTTTTTTTTACTTTATTTATTTTTTTGGCTGGTTATTTAGTTCAGGGAGTAAGAATAGGTGAACTAACTACCAAGTTGGATGTCAGAAACTTCTAGACCTCTGCCTGTTCAGTACAATATCCCCTCTCTCGTGGCTTGGGGGGTTGGATACTGTCTGAATAGAGAGGGAAAGCGGAACGAGCTGCAGGTCTCTGGCCAGAGCCAGGACACACATTGGCTACACCCGTGGCCCAGATGGGCCTGTTCCACACTCAGCCCTGAAGCCATGGGAGGGAGACACCAACACAGGAGCTTCAGGTGCAGCCAAGAGTTTCTCTGAAGAGTAAGGAGCTGGTTGGGAGCACTTAGCAAAATGGTATTGGGGGATTGGGAGACAGAGTGTGGGGCAGCTGAAAATTTTAATAGTTTCCAACAGGAGGTCACTAACTATAAATGAAGATAATCTCTGAATAGGGGAACCCAGTTCAGTGTCTGCAGGTGGATAAGAAGATTTAGTTTTCTGTTTCTCTTCCTCCTCCTCCTTTTTCGGTTTTACACACTGGGGCTGGCACCTGGGCACTCTACCACTGAGCTACATCCCCAGCCCTTGTTATTTTGTTTGAGTATTGTGAGACAAGGTTTCACCAAGTTGCCTGGTTGGCCTGGAACTTGTGACTCTCCTGCCTCAGCCCCCTGGGTAGTTGGGATTACAGATGTGCACCATTGCTCCTGGCTAAATAACTTCAAGAATTTATTCTGTTTTTCATCATATTTTCACCTGCTAATTTAAGCACCCTCAATGACGTTTTGCAAGATTTTGTTGTTGTTATGGGGGGTTGAACTCAGGGGCACTCAACCACTGAGCCACATCCCCAGCCCTTTTTTGTACTTTATTTAGAGACATGGTCTGACCGAGTTGCTGAGGCTGACTTGAACTTGAGGTCCTCCTGCCTCAGCCTTCTGAGCTGAGCTGCTGGGATTACAGGTATGTACCACCATGCCAGGCTTTACAACTTTTTAAGCAGCTTTCCTTCCCTTCCTTGTAATTTGTTTCCTCAAAAAGGGTTCTCACAAAGCCATTAGAATTAAAAGAGATTAAGTCAGACAACACACTGTTGTCAGACTGTGACAAAATAGGACTTTCCTTCCATTACTGTTGGAGTACAAACTGCTATAAATCTTTGAAGGGAAATTTGGAAATATCAAAATTACGAATGCACTTGTCCTTTGAGCTGGAATTTCACTGCAGGAAATTCATGCTACAGACACGCTTGCCTGGGTGTAAAAAAGGTCACCAATTGTAACCTGCTTCAACATAGCAAAAGATTGGAAATAACTTCCATCTACAAGGGATTATTTTTTATAATAACTAATGACAACTATTTATTTACAAGGAAATATTTAGGGAACTAACTTCTAAATAAACCAAGCACCACAATGGAAAACCACACCATCGTCAGAAAGAATGAGGGAGCTATCTACTGCCACGGGAGCATCTCTGGAATAAAGCAGTGGGAAAGCAGCCAGGCCGTGTTCACAGTGGTGCTCCTGTTGTAACAAAGGGGAAGGTGACAGGGTGAGGTGGGCAGGAAGGGGCAGGGTAGGACTCATCAGTATGGACCTTTGAATTTAGTTTCCTGTTTTGAACATGTCCATGTGTCACCTGTGCTGAAAGGTCTTGACTTGCTGGACATCAAGACTGTGGGTGCCATGTGGAGAGGCAGCCCAGGGCAGGGTGAAGGCAATAGCAGCACAGGGAGGACCTGCAGGCTGAGCCCCTGACTGGTGACAGGAAGAATAGGGGAACCCAGCTCAGTGTCTGCAGGAGGAAAAGAAGATTTCAGGTGCCCTTCCGGCAAAACAATCTCTATTGACTGTATGGTATTTAACCATTGTCTATGATTTAACCATTACTTTGTTAGATATTAGTTTAGGTCAAACTCTTTTGAGTATTTAGCCATGATATTACAATGATAGGTGCTATTTTATTTTTATTGTAGCACTGGGGATTGAACCCAGGGGCCCTCAGTTGCTGAGCTAGCTACATCCACGCCCCCCCCTTTTTTTTTTGCAATAGGGTCTTGCTATGTTGTTGATGCTGTCCTCAAACTTGCTATCCCCCTGCTTCAGCCTCCCAAGTAGCTTTGAATACAAGTATGTGCCACCATGCTTGGCTGACAGGTGCTATTTTAAAGCACATATCAGTATCTATGCTAAATGCCTCACATACATTGCCTTCTAAAGCTCTCTCATGAGCTCTACCAGGAAGATATTACTATGCCCAGCTTACAGATGAGAAACTGCTGTTTGCTAGGTTTATTACTTGCCCCAAATCACAAAGTTAACAGAGATGTGGGACTATTTTTCTCTGTTATGAGTGGAAACCAGGTTGGAAGGAGCACAGTCTCCCTGGGCTCTGCTGTTGGGGGTTGGTTTGAGGAGCCATGAAGAAAAAAGAATGATCACTTGGTCACCCTCATGTCCAGAGTTTCTTTCAAGGTCAGTGAGATCTCCTTCCTAGTCTGCCACCTGCCTCAGTGTAACTCCTGTGAGTAGGTCATTTAGCTGGTCCTTGCCAGTTGCCTCATATTCTGGGCCGATGTATTATTTTCTTTGGATCCCAGAGTAAGCCCTTGTCAAGAAACCAGAGCCAAGCTCCTCCTGTGGTTACTGAGTAACTCTAAGCTCAACTCTTCCATGGAAATTTGGCAGAACATCTGGCACAAAAAATGAAGAAGAGTCTCCAACCCCCCTGGGTGTCCAGTTTATTAGGTGATGACATTTTAATTAAGATGATTTAAAGTCAATCAAAATAAAGCCTGCATTATCATTTGACAGCTTTTAGCTGAGACTCAAAGCATCTCACTGGAATTTGTCCCTGTTCTCACAACAGTGAGAAAGTTCAGTTTGGGTTTCAGGGAAATCAAATTAAGACAGTAAATATTTATTGAACACACTCAGTGCACAGCACGGGGCCTTGAGTGTACCAGGTACTCAGTAAACATTGGTGTTTGAAGAAATTCAGATCCAGAATGTCCTATTAACAGAAAATGCTTTAAATTCCTCCTGAACGGAAAGTTCAAATTATTGAATCAGGTTTAAAAAAAAAAAAAGAAGAGAAAGAAAAGAAAAAATAAAGCAAGCCTATTCATCCAGAGGGATTGTTACCTCACATGAACAGAAACAATGGGCAAGGGTACTCTTAGAAGGTTGAGCAAGAGTTTTGCATGGAGTCAAAGCTCATTGCTTATATATTAGTTCAGGAATTGGTGGAGGAGAAAAGCAGAGCATAGAGGCAGAGATAGTGGGAGAAAATTCCCTGTAGAGAAACAGGATGGTTTGGACAGAACTAGAAGCAACTTGAAGGAACTCATAGTACAGCTAGGGCCAAGTGCAGACTAGTCATGTGACAGGCCTCTGACCCACATCTTCCAAAGCCTGCTGTAGCAAAATGTGACCAAGTTCATTTGATGGTTGGGGAGGACAGGAGGATCTGGGAATGAAAGCGTGGCAGCTTTGTTTTTATTTTTTTGCAGTACTGGGGACTGAAGCTGGGGGTGCTCATGAGCTACATCTCTAGCCTCCCCCCAACTCACCAAGTATTTTGTGACAGGGACTCCTAAATTACTGAGGCTGGCCTGGAACTTGCCGTCTAATGCCTCTGCCTCCTGACTCCTGGGATCACAGCAGCACCACTGTGCCTGACTCAGCGTGGCAGTTTTGAGCCCTGCCTTCCCAAATGGCCAGTGCTAAAAAACAACAGATGTTGCTTGGGAACAAAAACTAGCACCAAGGCTGGGAAGTAGCCCAGCAGAAGTGCTTGCCTAGCAGGCGCCAGGCCCTGGGTTTGATTCAGTACTGCCCCAAACAAATGCCACCTTAGCTTCAGGGATCCTATCTTGAATGGCTGTGTTCAGCTAACCAGGAAAGAAGGGTGCTGGGGGCCAAACCCTCGCGCCTCCCACAGGTAGAGGAGGGACAGCCAGCCCACTCCAGGGAAGCAGAGCACACTCTGCTGCATGTTCAGATGTTCTCAGGTTCCCTAGCTTGTTGTGGGGAAGCAAAAGCCTCAAATATTTGACAGAAGTGAGTATAATGACTGAGGAAAATTAGAGGGTTCCTTTTAGATCACAAGGTAAGCATTTGGACCCGAGAATATAAGAGGGTGATGTCAATTGAGGTAACTACAGGTTTTCCTCACAACTGAGCACTTCAAAGGGCTCTGGTACAGGTAATGTATGAACATACCTAGTGTTGGTCATGGGAACCAAGAGGAGCAGCTGACCTTGGCAACAGCCGCCTGTTTTCCTGTTTGATAATGATAATCATGCTTGTGCCATCTGTTTGCATGGACTTGTCCCCATGGCTTCTTCTAAGCCTATTACAACAAACCTTTTTTTGCACTGACAATTGAGCCCAGGGGCGCCCTACCACTGAGCTACATACCCAGTCCTTTTTATTTTTTAATACCAGGGTCTCACTAAATTGCTGATGCTGGCCTCAAACTTGTGATCCTCCTGCCTCAGCCTCCAGAGCTGCTGGGATAACAGGCATATTTGTAATTGGACAAAATACCTTTATTTTATTTATTTTTATGTGTGCTGGGGATCAAACCCAGTGCCTTGCACATGCTAGGCAAGCACTCTACTGCTGAGCTCCAGCCTTGATCTATTTTTAAAGATAGACCTAATTCCTTTAAGTTCCATAAAAGGACCACATTCTTTTGACTGTACGTATATTCCCATACTCCCCTGGCATTGCCACCCCATCATGTAAACTGTTTCAGACCCCAGCCCTTCAGATGTAAAAACTCCTCAATCACCTTGCTCCTCCAGTTCCTTTCCCTTTGAACAGTCTCCAGGTAGTGTTAATTGTCTTATATATCACTCACTTTATTGTAATTGAAGTCTCTGATAGGCAGAAACAGTATCTTTCTGCTTCTAAAATTACCCATCACATTGAACCTTACTACCCACCAAATATAGCACTGGCACCACCTGCAGCATGATAGCCTCAGCAGCCCCCCTCCACCTTGCAGACCCACGGAGACCCCTGATGAATAGCACGCACATGGAAGTTTGAGGAACTGATGCAGAGTCTATTGAAGGATTGTGTAAACAGGCACATATCTAGTTCGTTTGTTCCCCTGCTTACCACCCTTCCTTGCATTTCCTTTACCTTCAGAATAAATTCAAACCAACATTTTAGCATGATCTACGGGCCTCCATGATCTGGCTCTGCCTTCTCTCAAGCCACTTGGGCCTGCTGTAGCTGCAATGACATGAAAGTTTCTTCAACTCGGCCCCTTTCTTCCTTCAGAATTCATACATCCTATCTTCTCACTAGGAGTCTTGCCTCCAATATCCACTCTTCCCGCCCCACCATTCTTACCTTCAAGGCAACTTACAGCTGACCAGGCAGGCGAGTTCTTTCTTGTATAGTCTCAGGGATCCTTACTTTTCTGAGAATGGCAATGGTTGAGTAACTTACTTCTCTGCCACTATTTTAAAACTGTGTACTTGGCTGGGGTTGTGGAGTGCTCACCTAGCATATATATGAGGCCCTGGGATCAATCCTCAGCACCACATAAATAAATAAACAAAATGTTAAAAAGTTCTACAATCTTCTCTTTATCTTCTATATTGTTATGCACATGCAGAATACTCAATAAATTAGGAGGGACTACTGAAGTATTTGAGGAGTAGTTGATAAATTCACTTTTATATGCTAGTTATTCCAAAAAAGGGTGGTAGCCATTTGTGCTATGAGCCAACATGATGGTAAGCAGTTTATACTAGTTAATCACTGCAGATTGCTGGGCACTGGGATTGAAGTCCATACTAGCCTATGTGTTAGCTAAGAGGTCAGAAAGTGCACTGCTTGTGAGCAGGATAGGCCTAGGTAAGTGCAAAAAGACATGTCTGGTTTTGCAGTTCCCACTCTGGATTTTTATAACCATTAAGGGATGCTGCAGCAGTTACCATCTCCTATGAACAACTTTCTTTACTCTGGCCTCTTCCCTCAAGGTCAGATGTGACACCACTGGATACTTCATTGCTAATTGATGGTAAGGTTTATAACCTTCACTGGTAATGATGTCTATTATTTTTAAAAAAATATTTATTTTTTATTTAGTTGTTGATGGACCTTTATTTACTTTTTATATGGTGCTGAGAACCAACATGTGTAACGTGTGAGGCAAGCGCTCTACTGCTGAGCTACAACTCCAGCTCCTTAAAAATATTTATTTTAAAGGAAACTCCAGCCATTGTCAGTTCTTGCTTCTTTAAAAAAAATGTGGATTATTTTCTTTAGTAACCATGTTGTTATTATTATATTGAACAAAACCATCATTCACCTAATATCCAATACTTGGTCAGATTTCCCTAACTATAAAATGTCAGGGGTATCGATATGGCTCAGTGATAGATTAATAATCCCTTCTCCTCCCATTTTTTTCCCTTTATGCTATTGAGTTGCTGCCTGATGTATATGGTCTCATGGCTATAAACTTACATTTATCCTCTGCCAGGAATGACTAGTAGGCAGGGAATTCAAAAAAATTAGTAAGTCACTAAGAATAAAAAGACATATACTTTGCCTCATGAAGATACCCAGAACAAGACCATTTTGCTTTAGGACAAAAACGGTCCTGATGAGAAGGCACAAAAACCAAGGTGCTGGATGTCAGCTGCGGTCTCACTGAATACTGGTCCTGTGTCTCAGAACCACTGTGCATCAAATGAAGGAATCTGGACCACAGCATATTTAACAGTGGACCCATTCTCATGAAATCCACACAAAGGGGGATGTACAAGTATGTGTGTGCTTGTGGAAATTAGCCATTTATTTATTTTTCATCTACAAAACACTTCCCCCAAACGGTGTAAGAGTATAACCCCAATGATTGAATAAGACAACACAGACTCATTTACAAAACAGACTACACATTACTCATTAATTTATCATTTAATATAAATGCTGACAGAAAGCAGATAAAGACCTTGTAGACACGTTCATATATTTACAATCCAAATGGTGAATCACCTCCTTCTACTTGTTAAAATAAATCCTTTTATCTGCAACTCATGGGAGCCTTAAACACTAATTAGGAGCAACAAGAGGCTGAGTCAGTTTCCAAGGTAATAAAGAAAGGAAATAGCATTTTAACAAAATGTGGCATCTTGATACAAACAACATGCACACAAATAATAGAAAATAGAAAAAGATGGCCCTAATCCTCTCAAATCTGCAAAAAGTGGAACTTGTACTTATTCAGTCAGAGTTTTGCTGCTCTAAACAGTCCTATCATTTTTTTTTCCACCTCATTTGTTCTGAAGGCTGCTTAAAAATTAGAAATACTAAATAGATTTTAAAACAAGGTTCCCTGCCCACCCATTCCAAAAGAACTTTCAGATAAGTCATTACAAAGTCTTCGAACAAGATTTCACAGTTTGCCAGATGCTACGGAATTATTCACAACTTGTGAAATCCCAACCCATTGTCTATTTTCACTTTTTTAAGAATTGGAAACATTTGGAAAAAGTAAAATTTCAGAAAATTCAGCAATTAAAAATCAGCTGTCACTTTAAGGCTGAACATTAAGTTTTTAAAAATTTCTGAACAGGTGGGTAGAGACAGGCCCAAAAAAAAAAACAAAAAAAAAAACCACAACCTCAAACCAAATAAACAAACCCAGGGATGCAAGAAAACCTTTAAAAAATGACATTTTATCTAGCACTGATTTATAAGAATAAGAGAAAGAATTCTTACTATCCAAAATTCTAAGTGATTTCATTAAATCTCTTATAACCTGACTCAAATCTCAAGGGCTCCTTTATTCACCTAGATTATTTTTGTCTTGTTAAGTATACCTCTGCAGGGCACAATCACATACAATCAATACGATTGGTAAATTACACAAGCTCTATCCCAAGCAAATATGCATCAATGTTAAAAAGTTATTATTATTTTTTTTAAAAAACAAAACAAAATAAAATCCACCCAAAAAGGTGATAATGACTGCAGAATGTCTCTGGGAGACTGGTATGAGCCTAAAGACCAATTGAGCAGAGAAAAAAGGGTTGCAGGGGGCAATGGGAAGAGACCACACACATCAAGAGGAATCTGACAACTGGAAAATGTTTTAAGTGGGTGAAAGGTTTTTGTTAATTATCTTAATTCACTTTTTCCATTGTTCATGTTCCCAAGTCATAGATTCATCATAAAGCTAATGAAGTCCATGACCAATAAATAAAATGAAAGAAAAAAATTTTTCTTCAAGTTCTATTCATTCCCAGAATGTGGGAAAAAGACAAAGGATGAAAAAGGGGTAAGTATGAACACGCAGGCAACATCTGAAAAAAGTAGTCTGAAGATAGTGATAGTGTTTCAATTGAACAGATAAAGGTAAATATTAGAGGCAAAAAAAGCTTAAAATGCCTTTAAATCAAAGGAATATTTTATGGGCTAATTCAGATATTATTGTGAGAAAGGCAACCAATAATGAAGAGAGGTAACACTAAGCATTTTTAATTTTTTAAAAACCCAGGCCAAAAAAAAAAAAAAAAAAAGCAACCATCCAACCAATTATCAACCCACTATTTGTTCCCACCCTTTTTTGACCCTCTCACATGCCCCACCTGACAGTTTCCAGTTATAAGACAACTCTGAGTGTACAACCTAAAACGGATGCCAAAGACTTGTGAGCTGTCTGCTTAGAGTTAAAAAAAAAAAAACAAAAACAAAAACAAGAACACAAAACCAAAGAAAAGCCAGAGACAGTGGAATTTCAATAGAAGAAAACAAGTCACGTTATCTAGTATATAATAAACATACATTAGGATAACAAACTCCACAGGATTTTATTTCTCTAAACACACATTTTAGACACAATATTGTCTACAGGTTTAAGTTTTCCACCTTGGGTTGTTGTGCCTTAATTTCTAGTGAAAATAAATATTACTTTAGGGATGTTTTGCTCAGGACAAAATTTAGGGGAAATTCAGTGTTTGGCTGAAAACTCTGAGGCTCTGAAAACCAGGGTTCCAGTAGTGAGGTAACCCTGCGACCACACATGGTTGCAAAGGGCTCTGGACCCACTCTGCTCAGTGCAGTATTGAAAACCCACCTATTGGGAACATTACTGATTAATAAAAGGTGTCACTTATTCCTGGTGTTGGCAGTTTCTTATTCTTAATTAACATTATAGCTAGTATTACTTATTAATTAGAATTTACTGTGAAAAGACTTTTAGCAATCACAAAAACAAAAATCTTAAAATTTCAAATCTTAAGTTATTTACTCTAGTAAATAGTACCTTTTGACAAAACAGCTTTAAGTGGCTCAGAAAAGTGGAATTGAGAATTTAAAAAAAATTAACTGCAATTCATCTACAATTCCCAATAAGTCATTTCAGCAGAAAAATTTCATAAAGCTGAGTTGAAGCAACAATAAATATAAAAATAAAAGCTGTCCAAGGTAGAAATGTAGATGTGGATCAGCCAGAGGGCATGAGGGACAATGATACCAGCAGTAGACAGTTTGTCTGTTTAGTCCCCAAAGCTGAATACAATCTGTTTTTAATTTGGCAGCTCTGATTTTAACTTCCAGGGGAAGAGATCACTTTACAACACTGTAACCATGTATCATCAATTAAAATTTTAATGAACTAGGACTATTTTTAAGGTAAAGGTTTAAGTGAACACTGCAGTTAATTTTCAGACAAGTTATTAATTTCTTCTAAAAGTAACTGGGCCATTTCTCCTAATGAAATATCATTATAGGTGGTTTTTACAGATATCTATGAAGCCTTTACTCAGTTCTTTAAAATGAAAAAAAGTGGAAAAAAGATAGCGAGACTTCCATCCACCACCATGGGTGTATACATATATATATATAATATATATATATATATATATATATATATATATATATATATATTATATATATGTAAAAGGAAATGAATCCTCTTTAGTGAAAAGAATTTTATTTTTCTCTGAATCTGACTACAATTAATTATTTCTCACTAGCCAGATACTCAGGAAGATTACCCAGTTCCATGACCTGACCATCCTGAGAGTGTATCATCCTTCAGGCTCAAGTGAAAAAACAAAACCATGGGAGATGCTATTATAAGAAGATAGTCTCAAAAAAGGCAGGTGGTTGCTTACTCAATATTGTAAAAGAAGACATTCACTGGTTTAGAAAAAATGATGAATTTCCATTACTTTTTACATTTTATAAGGCCAGCTAACTTTAACAGTTAACTTTAGATAAATCTACACAGTACAGTCAATTCACAAATACTAAAAGGTTTCACAATCAAAATGGCTACTACATCCCCCCAAACCAAAACAGTAAAGCACAAGTCTTTGGCTCTCCCTTAAAGAAAACAGCAGGTTACCATTCTTAACCAGACCTCTGTTTGCCTACCAGTAGGGCAAATACCACATTTGTGCATCACTGAGTAATAACACCATTAGAAAAGGCAACTTCACAGAAGTTATTGGCTAAGCGAATTCATTTGAATGCTCTGTTTTGAGGCAGCAAACTGTCACTGTTACAGATTGGGAAGGGCAGTGGGTAAGTCAAGGGGAAACTGCAGAATGGAAAAGGGTCAGGGGAAAAAACAAAACGTTCATGGGAAAACTTAGGAATTAAATTTTGAGCTCCAACAATGGGGACCCATGCAAAAATCTGATGGAGTTACATACTCAAAGTAGCAAATAAGAATCATATCAATTTGTTATCTTTCAGGCAAATGAATAAATACATGGAAAAGTAGGAAAAGGGAAGGGAAATAAGATGGGAGAAGGGAATCACCCACATTAATGCTGTACCAAACCAATTTCTATACATTCTGAGTAGTTGACATTAAGAATAGTGTCATTATCATTTGAGTAATATTACTACTAGGAACTTATTCTATAACTAACTTCTTCTCAATTAGAAAATAAAGAATAGATCTTTGGTCACTTTAGGCTCTGTACATTAGCCAAAAAAGGGCATCTATTAGACTTACCTTTTGACAATATCTATAAATTAAAAAAAAAAAAAAAATTACATGTAAGACAGGAAACTGAGCCTGGACATCTTATTCTCAATTCTTCTACACTTTTCCAGAAACCCCTTGAAAAAATAATCCAAAACACTTTTTCTATTCCTCTTTATAATAAAATCTAACTTTGTTATCTAAACAAGAGTGAACACAATGCTCATTACTCCTATCTTAACCCTTTCAGAACTGTTGATGGAGTTCATTTGAGATTTCCAAGACTTGCTTTTGAAAAGCACAAGATCATCTCCAGAAGAAACTAATTTTTAAAAGGAAGCACAAAAAACTATATTTCCTACCTGATTGGTTTCACTTCTAATGTCTCTAAAGGCACAAATAAATTTAAAAAGCCAGGAAAAAAAAAATCAATGCTTTCCAGATTTTGATAAAAAAGCAGTTACAGAGTCAAGTGGTTATGCCCTAATAGGCCATTTACCTTTACTGGCTCCTCATAACACAAAGTATATCCAAGAGAAAAACAACAACAAAATGTTCCTCCCCCAAGTTTAGGGGTTTTAATAAATTCCCAAACCTGTTGGAGGGCACTAGGAAAGCTGTTACAGTTTCCAGCAGGTAAGGGAGAATGGCTAATTTAAAACAGCTGAACAAGAAGATGGTCTACATTCTGCTTTTCTATCCAAACAGACTGCCTCTAGAGTGTGGGGATAGGAAGGGCTATAGCTAGAATTCATGCCAGAAAAGACTTTTTTTTTTTTTGCCCCCAAATGAAAATACATTTAAAAAAAGGCATTAGTGTATATGGAGAAAATAAGAACAAGAATGAAAGAATTTGAGTTACTAGGGGAATGGAACTACTTTACTTTTATTCCTAACCTCAACAAAAATCATTACCCATAAATTCTTTTCTAATAGCAGAATCATTCCAACTTCCAAAATAAACCAACTGCTTCTAAAACTTAGGAATTATCTGACATGTCCAAAGGAGAAATAAGATAGGTCCAAATTTGCCTACAGAAAGTTGGAGGCAAATAATGTTGGCTTTTATATAAAGAAATTAAAATTCTTAAGACTGTCAGACATAACAAAAGTTTCTTTCCTTCTCCCAATAAACAATAAGTACTTAAAGTGTAAATATAATAGGGTTTTTATTTTTAAAAAGGTCAAAAAAAGCAAATGTATGAATGTATTTTTTCAAAAAAAGGAAATGTATGTATCAACTGAAAAAACGCCTCACCTTCGTTCAGTGCTTCTACCTCCCAATCAGTCATTTTATCGCAACAGCTGCGCTCATGCGAAGAAATCCTTAAAACATACCCAATATATATACAGATATAGCTATGTATATATGTATATATATAATATATATATATATATATAAATTTTTATTTAAATAAAAAAGAAAGCTCGAATCCCAAGCCAAATGTGTATATCAAATCCTTGACCAGCCAGGTCTGTAGGGCATAATCAAATTCAATGTGAAATAGTATATAAACACGGTGCCTTGACTGGGCAAATTAAATAATCGCTACTCAAAAGAGTGTTCGGTTTGGACTCTCCTACTGGTAGGCAATGGCAGGACTGTATTACCCTTCCCACCCACCCCCATTTGTTTCAGTTAATAATATAATGGACACAGAGCTTAGACTGAGGCTGTTAGGACCTCAGCAGGAGTTAAGGGTTAAGAATATAAGAAACAAGAAAAATATAAACTTTTGCTTTTACCCAACCAAAGCAATGCAGTAACTTATTACATAACCAGTGCTTTCTGATTTAGTAGTATAATCCAAAAAGGGAAACTAAAAATATCAGGCAAACAGTGGACAGAGAGAGTGAAATAATCCCCACAAAACATGCTTTATAGGGGTTAAGTATAGACTCAGGGTATCAGAATATGTGCAGCAGAACTAAAAATTAAAAAAAAAAAAATTCTTCCTCTTTGCAAAATTTTCTTGAACAAAGTTTATAAAGGCTGGAATCCAAATCTATGAAAATTGATTTCAAAATATTTACTACTTATTTATGCTAGTAATTTGGGATAGCAACCAGTGATCAATTCACAAACCAGCCTTAAGATTCAGGCAGTTTTATATCTGCCAAATCTTTCTTGAAATCCGAGGGCTCCAGTACACAGGGGTTTTATTTTATGCTTTTGTAAGTTTTGAGAGTAAAAGAAATAATGTGTCCATATTTCATTTACTGAAAAAAGGTGTCCCTGTTTAAAGTGTTAATTTTAAAACATGGATGATTGTCCTGTTTTTAAGCATTCTGATTTTAGCAAAGTTTAATAATAAAAAAAAAAAAAAAGCTTCAAATTTCCAACCATGAGCTCAATAGCTAATATACTAATTGTGTATTTTTAGTGCTAACAAATTACATTTCACTCTTAATCTTCATTTAAATCTCATCAAAAAGGACACACTGAATTGCCTTTCTGATTACATTAATAGAATGCAAAGGATCCTTAACAGGGAGCTAAAACATTAGCTGTTAATTCTCTTTCTTAAAAGTTGAAAATAAAACCCTTCTAAATGGTTGGTTAACAACAAAAGTTTTAATGTCATAGCAAAACATTTTTTTATCCATGAACCTAGTGATCCAAAAAGGAAAAAATTCTAAATAACAGGTCTGAGAAATTTAGTTTGCTGCACATTTTCTAGTAACTCAGTCTATTGTCTCTGTTTCTCAAGCACCACAGAATTCTAAGAAACACCAGTGCTTTTTGTCTGTTTTAGTTTAAGGAGTGGTGAGAGTTGGAAAGGACTGGAGGTAAGGAATTATACACTGGGTATGTAATAATACCAAAATACAAGAAAAACCTACTTCATTAAGATCATACAATTAATCAAACAGAGTGTATATATAATATCATCATCTTTTTTTAAAGCCCTGGATCCAAGGCGTCCAAAGTTATTAAAATAAAGTTCATTCACAGAACAAAAACAAATTTAATCTGAATTGCTTGCAGATACTGCTAATTTTCTTTTTCTTTAAATTAAAAAAAAAAAATGCGTTAACGTGAACTATGTGCAGGGTTTGTTTTTAGTAGTGGTGTTTGTGCACATTGCCTCTGGTGCTTTTCCTGGATTTCTCTGACCACTCTTAGAACACATTTAGAAGTCATCCATTCTTCTACCCAAATTGATTAGGAGCAGAAGAGAATATTAGGATTCCTCATGTTTTAGGGAGCAGAACTGGGAGTAACTCCGGATCTCTGGGAGTCATTGTTATCTCCTCCTCCCTCTGGGTCCTCTGATAGGTTCAGAGAGCTAGTCTTGTTTGACAGGAGGCTGATATTCTCTTGTGTCAAGGCTGATCCATTCGGTATATCACTGTTAACATTAAAAAAAAAAAAAAAAAAAAAGGAGTTACAATTTTTAAAAAGAGGAGGAAAAAAATCAATTATTTAGTAGAATAAAATCAACAGGGTCATCATTGAATACCATAGAAAAATATATAAATGGATTCCAAATTTTAATTTACAGCTCTTCATTCACGTTTTAATATAGGGTTGGCAAAATAAAAGTAGGTAGCTTCCTGATTGTAAATAAAGTTTCACTGGAATATAGCCTGCTCACGTATTTATGTATTGTCTGCTACTATTAAGAGCAGAGTTAGAAGATGCAACAAAAACTATAAAGCCCATACCTTAAAATTTTAACCAAATGGTCTTTTAGAAAAAGTGCTGACTTCTGATTTAGCGAGTTTACTAGTATAGATTATTTTTTTGCAGTGCTGAGGATCAAGCCCAAAGCAAGCACTAACTACTGGAATATATGCCTAGCCCTAGGAAATTCTTTTCAATCTAAGATAACACATGGATTTAAAATAGCCAAAAGCCAAGAATGAAAATAACAGGGTATTAGAAATTCTTGCTGTCATCAGAAGGTCAACTCAGGACTATGCACTCAAAAAGACTCAAAGTAGCCTAATAAAATAATTAAAGGTCTGCAATTAATTTCAACATTATTTATTGCAGGATTATTCAGGATAGTTGATATATATTTTCCATAGCTGTAACAGGATATGAATAGGACAGATCAATCAAAACCTAGAGGGCAGGGTTGTAGGTGGGTAGATTTGCAAAAACAACAGGCTAAACACTCCCAACACTTTAAAAGATAGGAAAAATTTTAACTCTGGGTGTTGGGATTACAAGTGATATATATTTAAAAAACAATTTTTTTTTTTTTTTCAGGACTGGGGACTGAACCCAGACCTCACACAAGCTAGGCAAGCACTAAGATACATTCTTTTTAAATTCTGAGACAGGATCTTGATACACTGCCCAGCTTGACCTCAAACTTGCAATGCTCCTATACCTTAGTCTCCTTAGTTACTGGGATTACAGAAGTGTACCACCATGTCCCACCACACAGGATTTTAAAATTTATCTTGGGGGCAGGGAATAGGAGGACAGTAGAATTAATCTGATATAACTTTCCTAGCCTTATATTTGAATACACGACCAGGATAACTGCATCATGTACAACCACAAGAATAGGATCCTAGTTAGAATAAGCTATACTCCATGTATGTTTTCATATGCCAAAATACACTCTACTGTCATGTATATCTAAAAAGAACAAATTTATAAAATAAAAAGTTATCTTGATTTAAAACTTTCAATTTCTTACATCTTTTTTAATAACATATTTAATGTAAGGAGTGGTGTTAAGGATGTAGCTTAGGGTTAAAGTGTGCAAATATTATGCATGAGGCTCTGGATTTAATCCGCGGCACCAAAAAACTAGAATATATTACTTTTATCATTTAAAAATAAGGCTATATTTAATATAAATTAAAATAAAGAAGATAACAAAGTAAGAAACTTTGTTAGGAATTAAAAGATAATTCAACCCCGAGTCTAAATTCTATAACTCCTAGATTAATATAAAAATATTCTGCTCTGAATATACATAAAATAATATTATTTAAAAAAAATCAAAACATTAGCTGGGCGTGGTGGCTCACGCCTGTAATCCCAGAGACCGAGGCAGGGTGATTGTGGGTTCAAAGCCAACCCCAGCAATTTATCGAGGCCCTAAGAAACTTGGCAAGACCCTGTCTCTAAATAAAATACAGAAAAAGAGCTGGGGACATGGCTCAGTGGTTAAACCAGGGGTGGTTTAATCCTTGGTGCCAAAAAACAAAAACAAAACAAAACAAAACTCTAAACAAACCAAAAGATTTTTTTATATATATTTTATTTTATTTGTTTTAGTTGTAGATGGACACACACTTATTTATTTTTATGTGGTGCTGAGGATCAAACCCAGGGCCTCGCATGTGCTAGGCGAGCACTCTACTGCTGAGCCACAACCCCAGCCCAAACCAAAAGATTTATAAAGGGTATTCTGGTATGACCACAAAACATAATATTTTCTTTTGGCCATATTGAGGATTGAACCCAGAGGTACTATACCACTGAGATATATGCTCAGCCTTATTGGTTTTTTATTCTGAGTCAGGGCCTTGGCAAATTCCTCTTGCCTCAGCTTCCCAAGTAGCTGGGATTATAGGTGGCATTATTTTTCTTTTGTATATTTTTTTGTTTAATAAGACTATGAAAATGTCCCCTTCTTTACCTGAATGTCAATGTAAGGTCCTCAGCTGGAACCTTGTTTTGTGGTTCTGGTTGTCCATTTTCTGCTTGCTTACTTGTATTCAATTTGGTTTTCATGTCCAGAGAACACTGGTTCTCCTTTGAAAGAGAAGGAAATAAAAGCCAGTTATCTTGTATTTAATGGTGCTAATGGGAAAGATTAATACAGATGATACAAACTGATGATCCAGAAATTACATTTTTTAAAAAATATTTTTTAGTTGTTGATGGACCTTTATTTTATTTATTTGTATGTGGTGCTGAGAATCGAACCCAGTGCCTCACGTATGCTAGGCAAGCACTCTACCACTGAGCCACAACCCCAGCCCCTACATTTAGTTTTATGAAAGAACAAGGAAACAGGCAAACTAGAAGAAAAACACACACAAAAGTGTAATGGGTACAACCCACCTGTTTGCTATGGATTTAATCCCTGGCACCAAAAAACTAGAATATATTACTTTTATCATTTAAAACATAAGGCTATATTTAATATAAATTAAAACAAAGAGAAGAAGACAACACAGTAAAAAACTTTGTTAGGAATTAATGCTTGGCCATAGGGGAAAATGCATCAAAACTAACATGGAAAAGACACATGAGAACTGCATCTCACTCACAAAAATAGGTCATCAATAACTTAAAAGGCTGGGGGCTGGAGCTGTAGCTCAGTGGAAGAGTGCCTGCCTTGCACATGTGAAGCACTGGGTTCGATCCTCAGCACAACATAAAAACAAAATAGGGGTATTGTGTACAACTACAACTAAAAAAAATAAATACTTAAAAAAAAATAACTCAAAGGCTATCAAAACTAGAATGTTACTTGGTAAATATATCTTTATATAACATAATGCAAAATAGTAAACATCATCTCATCTCCTTCCCTATTGATATTTTAAACAGAAATTTAAGAATTCCTAATTAATCACCATGTTTTCCCTAAAGAATCCTACAACAAAGAATACATCCAAACCAAATGAGAGTAAGGAGAGGAAGGATCCAACATAGGCAGAAGCTCATCTTCATGAGAATTATTCTACTCATTAGAATGCCTTAGACGAGCTCCAGATGATTCAAGAACTCTACAGTCATGTGACACACCACACAGGTTTCACTTCACTTTCCCTCTTCTTTCTCATCATAACACTCACCATACTTAGTTCCCGGGTTCTCTTCCCAATTTCCCTTTCCACTTGATGCAGTTCCAAGCTCAACTGCTCACTTGAGATCATTCCAGGCCACTTTGGAGGAGGCGGCGGCGGCTGTGGCTGTCCCGCCAAGGTGTTTGCTTCCCTCTGCAACACCAACCTGTTACTAACGGCCTAGTGTATAAAGCCAAGAACATACATATGTCAACACACTTTCACCATGCACAGAATAATTAGGTCCATTTTCAGACCACAGCTATTTAACCTTACCACCCAGGTATTTGCAATAAAAATGATGCAACATAAAGTGCAAGTACCATGTAAATTGAAAAAAATAAAAGGTATTTAAATTAGATAAATAGTAATTTCATCTTAGACATAATATAAATTCTATTTTTTTGTGGTACTAGGGATTGAACCTAGGAGTGCTCTACCACTAAGCTATATCCCTACCTCTTTTTTATTTTTTGAGAGGTCTTGCTAAATTGCAGGGGCTGGCCTTGAACTTGGGATCCTTCTGCCTCAGCCTCCCAAGTCACTGGGAATACAGATGTTTGTCACCACACCTGGCTAAAAATTATTTTTTTAAATATTTATTTTTTAGTTGTAGATGGATACAATATATTGTTTTATATTGTGAGCCCACATCCCCAACCCTGTTTTGTATTTAATTTTGAGACAGGGTCCTACTGAGTTGCTTACAACCTCACCATTGCTGAGGCGAACTTTGAACTCACAATCCTCCTGACTTAGCTTCCTGAGCTGGTGGGATTACAGGTGTGTGCCACCGCCCAGCACTAGGCAAGTGCTCTACTACTGAGCCACACTCCAGCCCCATACTTTCTTATTTAAAAGAGAAGTCAACTATTAATGTGTATCTCCCCCTACCTTTTATGATTCTTTTTTTTTTTTTTTTTTAAACAGCACTGGGGATTGAACTCAGTGTCTCACTCATGCTAAGCCAACACTGTAGCTATTAGCTATCCCCCAGTCTCACTAAATTGCCCAGGCTGGCCTCTATAATCTCCCAAGTAGCTGAGATTATAGGTGTGCAGCACCATGCCCAGCTTTCTTCTTTTACTGGTTGTTAATTTTCTCTAAGGTAAATTCTACAATCTTAATAAAACCTCAAGAACGGCAGCCAGGCACAATGGTGCATGTATATAATCCCAGTGATTCAAGAGGCCAAGGCAGGAGGATCATAAGTTTGAGGTCAGCCTTGGCAACTTAGTGAGACCATGTCCCAAAAATAAAATAAACAGGGTTACACAGTGGCAGTGTGCCCTTCAAGTTTAATCCCCAGTACTGCAAAACAAAACAAAGCAACAAAGCAAAGCAAAACCCTCAAAAATGACTAAGACTTTTAAGTATAAAAAGTTAAATATTCAGTAAGCTTCCAAATAATACTGATATTCTTCTTTTCTCTTTGTTTCAGTGCCGAATATAGAATCAGGGCCTTGTGCATGTTCAGCAGGAAATCTATTCTGAGCTATACCCCTAGACCCTAATATTCTTCTTTAAAAAAAATATTTATTTATTTATGTATCTTTAATTTTAGGTGGATACATTAGTTTGTTTTTATGTGGTGCCGAGGATCGAACCCAGTGCCTCATGTATGCTAGGCAAGTGCTCTACCATTGAGCCACCACCCCAGCCCCGTAATACTATTTTTTTATTTTTTGGGGGTAGTGGGGATTGAACTCAGGGACACTCGACCACTGAGCCCACATCCCCAACCCTGTTTTGTATTTAATTTTGAGAAAGGGTCCTACTGAGTTGCTTACAACCTCACCATTGCTGAGGCAAACTTTGAACTCACAATCCTCCTGACTTAGCTTCCTGAGCTGGTGGGATTACAGGTGTGTGCCACCACCCAAAGAGAGAGAGAGAGAGAATTTTAATATTTATTTTTAGTTTTCGGTGGACACAACATCTTTGTTTGTATGTGGTGCTGAGAATCAAACCCAGGCCGCACGCATGCCAGGCTAGCGCGCTACTGCTTGAGCCACATCCCCAGCCCCCCTAATATTCTTTTGATATAGAAAATGGCTCTAGAAACTCCAACAAGACAAAAAGCCATAAATTTGAGGATAAGGAGTACTGCACCCTGTGGGAACAAAGATCTGAATCTTTTAATGAAACTAAAGACCAACATAAGCAAACAGCATTTTGATTTTTGTTTTGTGGTTCTAGAGATCAAACTCAGGGCCTCCCAAATGGTAGGCAAGCACTGTACTACTGTACCATCAGCCCAGCCTTCTGTTTTTATGATAGGAAAATTTCACACAATCAGAAGAGGGAGGCAATACCACCTGCCTACCATTTCAAGGATATTATGAGGGTCAAATAAGATATGTGGTAGTGGGCTGGGAGTGTAGCTCAGTGGTAATACCGTTGCTTACCTTGTGTGAGTATGTGAAGCCCTGTGCTGGGTCCTCAGCACTGGGGGGAATGTGTGATTATAATTTATAAACTGTAAATAACTATATAAATGAAACATGTTATATTCTTATATAGGAATTATAGGTTAAAGTTCTAAGTTTCTACCTTCTAAAGATTTATAAAAGCTGAGGATTAAATAAAATAAGAGAAATTTTAAAAATTTCTAAAGCTAAAAGTACTTGTTGATAAATAAACATTTACCTTAAACTTGTACCACCAGAGAATAAAAGCTCCTGCCGGGAAATTTAGATAAACTGTTTTCTCTTTGTAGGTGGCTCTTCTTATATTTCCTATTATCCCAGAATTAAACCTAGTACTGAATTCTTTGATGAATGGACAGCTATACCAATCCTTAAGGAAAAGACCTTAAAGTTTTATGTTCATAATACCTCAAAAGTTCCTCCACTTAAAATCTGAGAACACTGCAAAAATTGGAATGAAAAAGTATCTATACTTTCAGAGGCTAATACCTCTAATCCACGTAGCTGAGTCTGCTGGCTAATCTGATGGTTCAGTTGCTGCAATTCTAGTCGTAGCTGTTCTCTCTCAGCAGATGGAAGGGGTTTTCCATGACTGGCTACTTCTGGCATGGATACTCGCTCCCTTTTGTGGGAAAAGCATGAAATAAATTTTAGTTTTATTTTATGAAAATGCTACTTACTGAAAAAACAAAATAGGTTGAAAATTTAAAGATCTGTACAAGTAAAAAGTATGATTCATACCTCTCACTGAAGTGTCCCTGAGAAGTTACATTTTGATGAGGTGAATATGGAGAACCTCCCCAGCCACCGTGGGTTCCATATGGACTGTAATCTGTAAGTGAATGATTTATTGTAGTATGATGCAGATTTGATTCTTCTTCTAAAAAGTATAGACATATTCCCTATAAAGCTGTCTAAAAAGTCATCTACCAAAATGGTAAATAGGGTGTTGCTGTTTGTTTCTTTCCCATAGAACCTTCAGTTTTTATATTTTTTCTTCTGTTTAAATTATTACTATTTTGCTTTTTATTGGTGGATTACAGTTGTTTATAATAGTTGGTATAATTTTGATATAATCACATAAAAATTTGAAAATTACTGACTTAGAAAATTGTTGAAAGCACTGGCAGTAAACGGGGAAGAGGAGTTAAACTGGGAATCACGAATATTAATTTGGGTCAGCATACCTCTGAAGATTCTTACCAGAAATGTTAATAGATTTTGTGGGAGCTCCCTGAGGTGCCATAGCCTGCATTGGGCCAGCACCCTGATATAGCGTTTTGGAAGTTCGAGAGATGGCACCAAACCGAGATACTGTTGGTCGGTCTCCAAATGGGATGAGGTCATCATCACTGGTTTCTACTGCTCTTCTCTGAAGTTCCAATCGCTGGTCTCTCATTCCTTTACTTTCCACATTCTGATGAAAAAAGCAGAATGAGAAGTCTACCCCACACTTAGATCTCTAACATAATTTCTTCTCGTTCTGTAATAAGGTTGCATCATGCCCATATTGGTAAGACTGAAATCTTTAGTGTCTTATATAAAACACTGCCTTTTAGACCAATGACCACTCCTCATAGTCAAAAATATATTTTATATCATGACCAAGTATGCACACATACAAATATACTCTCACACAGATAGTTTTTGTGGTAGACTGAAATCAGGGCCTTAAACATACTAGTTAAATGCTCTACTAATGAGCTACACCATTAGCCCTTTTTATTTTTTTGAGACAGGGTCTTACTAAGTTGTTGAGGCTGGCCTTAAATTTGCAATTCTCCTGCCTCAGTCTCCCCACAGTGGCCAGGATTTACAGGCATATGCCACAGCACCTGATGGAAACATGTATTTATCCACATATATATGATGTATAATGTTATACATACAAATTGTATATATGGGGTGGTAGAGAGATATTAATTCCTAGGTAATGTGTATACAGATTAGTGTGTCTGAGAAACACTGAGCTAGAATTTTTGCGCCTCTGTGGGAGATTTTCGATTACATCTAGATTACACCTAGATTGTGTTAAGAACATTTTTATTCTTGACTGATTTAGGGGAAATTAGCTTTATTTTGATAGCATATATGGTACTTTTTTTTTTTTTTTTAGTCGTAGTTGGACACAATACCTTTATTTATTTATCTATTTTTATGTGGTGCTGAGGATCAAAACCAGGGTCTCACATGTGCTGGGGGAGTACATGTGCTAGCTGAGCCACAACCCCCCACCACATATGTACTTAAAAAAAATATTAAAATTTATTGGTAATACCTAAAATATCATATATAATAATATTAATACATGATATATGTTATAATATAGTATGCATGTACTTTTAATGTAATAATCCTTTCAGAAAGTACACCATGTCCAAAACAAGGGTTCCTGTTTAACTCCACCTCCTCATCTTATTCCAGTGAAAAGGCTTATTTATGGCCTAAATGCAATGTTTCCTGAATCATGCCACAGAAAAACACAAAGGCGTGTGTGTATGCGTGCGCATGTGCTAGGGATTAAACCCCGGGCCTCACAAGTGCTAGGGAAGTACCACAGCACTGAACTATATAAACCCAACACCTAAAGGCTTGTTTTTGCTTGTTGTCCTTTATATCCCTATCTCTGTTTTTTGGAAGCTGTCATTTATTTGTGTTTATACTACAGACATCAAACCATTTATTTATAGTGCTACCAGTGTATAAGTGATTACCATCTTTTTTTTTTTTTTTTGCCCAGGGGTTGAACCCAGGGCACTCTACCATTAATCTAATCTCAACCATTATAGACTTTTGAGACAAAGTCTTGCTAAGTTGCCCACGTTGGTTTCAAACTTGCAATGCTCCTGCCACAAACTCTGGAAAATTTCATTTCTTTAAAAAATAAAAAGGCAATTAAGATAAAACAGATAACTTAAGTATAATAAATTTCAATGTCAGAGCTCACTTGAAACTAAATCAGCTTTAATTCTGACTCAAATAAAACTCTTATTCACTAGATTCAACTTTGTTTTTTAGAGCTGTAAAAAAATTTTATTTGGTGAAGCCCAAAATCTTAATTACATAAAACAATTTAGCTTGGGTTCTAAATAATTGGTGGGAAATTACTACCTGCACAGAAATATAATAAATGTTCTTTTGTCTAGATAATAAATTTTTACTTGAATGAAACAAAAGAACCATATAGTTTCAATGCAGTTCAACGGCAGAGAAGACTATCATCTGAAACTCTAAAGCAAAGCTCAATTATTTGTGTCTAGACTATAATGAGTAAAAATTTACTTGGTGTCTCTTGATTTGTATTAATTATGGCTTAGCCATTACACATACCATCATTTCCACACTCCCTGCTGCCACAACATCTTTGGGTTTTGCATCTTTGGTTCCAATGTAGGAGCCGATGGTGTCACATGACCAAGGAGAGTATTGGCTATAATCATTTCCTTTGTATTTCCCAGCTACCTTCAATTCTTCATCCAAAAACTATAGATGAAGAAAAACAAACAAACAAAACAAAACAAACAAATAAACAAACAAAAAAAAAACAAACAGGAAATGGGTCTATGAGTAACAAGACAGAGAAAGCAAGGAATTTCTCAGAACATTAAACTGAAGCAATAAAGTGTTTTACTTTTAAAAAAATATTATTTTTTAGTTGTAGTTGAACACAATTACTTTATTTTTATGTAGTGCTGATGATCAAACCCAGGGCCCTGGACATGCTAGGCGAGCACTCCACTGCTGAGACACAACCCTAGCCTGTATATTTGACTTTTAAGTGTCAATTTTTATAGTTTATGAAACGAATAGCTTTAGTAAAGAATGGTGTTTTTAGCCATCACACTTTGTTATTGAGAGGTCAAAAAGAAGTATCTCAGTTTCCTACAAGGAATCAAGCCAGAATTTTACAGGTTTGCCCATCCTTTTCTTCATTACATTAGATGAAATCAACATTTAAGCAAATATGTATTAAGGCATGATTTTCCTAGATCCCCCTCAATGCTGTCTTTAATAACAGATAAACAAAAACATTAAATACAGTTTAAAGTGCAGTGGATGATGATGTAACAATTCGGTTTTTTTTTTTAATATTTATTTTTTAGTTGTAACTGGACACATTATCTTATTTATTTATTTTTTTTTAATATTTATTATTATTATTTTTTTTACTTCTTGGCGGACACAACATCTTTGTTTGTATGTGGTGCTGAGGATCGAACCCGGGCCGCACGCATGCCATGCGAGCGCGCTACCGCTTGAGCCACATCCCCAACCCCCTATCTTATTTATTTTATTTTTATGTGGTGCTGAGGATCGAACCCAGGGCCTTGCATGTGCTAGACGAGAGATCTACCACTGAGCCATAATCCCAGCCCCAGATGTAACAATTCTTTATTAAAATCTCTTTAACAGCAATAATTCCTATCTTGAATATCAATTCTGGTCCATAGGATGATTCAAGGATGTAAAAAGGATAATATGCATAATTTTTATCTTCTTAATGTAAGTTCTGCAATTATCTAGTAAGAGAATAGCTATTGTTATATTCACTTTTATGTAATATTTGGCATTTTCAAAGTGGTTTCCTGTACACTGTCTCATAAATTCTTCAAGTTCAATAGAGAAAAATGTAGATACAATCTAATCAAAGCTAAACCACAACAGAACAAGAACTTTAACATTGCTTTCACTTTATCACAAGAATATGTAGATCTACTGTTATCTATGGGCTGCTGGTACACTTAAGAGGATCTAAGTCTTATACTTAAGGATCTCTTCTGAGTCATAAGTATAGCCTTCTGCACTGAGCAAGGCTATGTGCTCATCAATACTCACTTCAACCACAATTTCTGTTTCTGTTGTTCAAAACATCTTTCCTTTTGATTGCCCTACCACTTTTTAAAAATTTCATCCCCTTTATATTCCCCCTTCATCTTCAAACTTCATGTATAACAGCTAGCTTTTAAAACATACTATCTACTAAAAAGCACACCCTTTTCACCCCAAATATAATGTGCTATGCAACTGTTAAAGGAATTGGATAAATTTTTATATATAAACATACAGAGTAACTAGTTAAGTAAAAATAAACTGTAAGCAAAAAAATGCAAAACAAAGGCATAAAATCTCAAAATGTATGATCAAATCATCCTAGTAGAAAATAATGTTAGTATAGG
Source organism: Marmota flaviventris (assembly GCF_047511675.1). NCBI lineage: Eukaryota > Metazoa > Chordata > Mammalia > Rodentia > Sciuridae > Marmota > Marmota flaviventris. Next base: position 102,453,301 of record NC_092509.1, on the reverse strand, counting down.
ATCACAAAGAAAATGAAATACATAACAAATTAACAGTAGCTACAGAAAATAGGATTTTGGAAAATTATTTCTATGTTATGTATTTCTATAATGTTTGAATTTAGTACAACTATATGTAAGCTGTTTATAATAAAAATTGAAGCTTAAATATGTAGAGTTTTCTATGTCCTAAGATAGTTCTATATAAAGTTCTTTAACAGCGAGGCATTATTGTTAATTTTAATGAAAATTAAAATATAAAATAAACAGTTATTATTTACCAAATGTCCACTATGTGCTGTCTTTCAAAAAACATATATAACTATAAGCTTAAGTACTATGTATAAAACAACAAAACAAAACAAACAAACAAATAAGATCAATAAAGCAAAAAGCTAGGTTTTACAAATAAAATGAACAAATCCATAGCAAGACCAACCAAGAAAAAAATATACCAACAGCAGAAGTGGAAAAATAAGTATCACTACAGATCAGATAAACATTAAAAAGATGCAAGACAACATTCATTCACAATAACTATTAGCACTGTTTTGTAGAAATACAAAGAAGGTAAAATCCAAAGTTATGGTTTACTGTCCTATGGTACATTAATTAGTTTTTGATATTGTTTCAGTAGTGGGGACTGAACCCAGAGACACTCTACCACAGAGCTACCTCCCTGGCCCATTTTGAAAAAATGGGGTCTTCCCTAGGTTGCCAAGGATGGTCCTGACTTTGAGATCCTCTTGCCTCAGCCTCCCCAGCTGCTGGGATTTCAGGTTTATACTACCATGCCTACTACATTAACCAGCTTTTGGTTTGTTTGTTTGTTTTAAGCAGCTTTATTTTAGGGTTCTTGTTTTTTTCCAACTTTGACTACCTGTATTGCTTTTTTTTTTCTTTATTACCATCCTGTTAATTTTCTCATTACTAAGTTAAACACAAAAATTGTAAAACAATAAATGGAAACTTAATCTGATAAAGATCTCCTACCAAAAAACCTAGAGCAAACATAATAATGGTGAATTACTAAAAGCTTTACCTACTCAAAAATTACCAATGAGTAAAGAATACCAGCTATTATACTTCTATGTAACATTATTCTGGAGTATAAACAAGAGACAAAAGGAATACAAAGGAAACAGCTGGTAATTATTCAGAGGACATGACTATGTGCTCAGAAAACCCAAAAGAACCCACTAACAAATATTAGAATTAGTCAGGAAATTTAGCCTGCTAAAGAGCAGAATACACAAAAGTCTACTTAATTTCTCTATGTTAATAACAAATAGAATATAAAATTTCAGAAAGGATTCCATTTAAAGTAGTTCAGAAAAACATTAGTGCTGAGGGTGTGGCTCAGTGGTAGGGCACTTGCAAGACTCTCCATTGGATCATGGGGCGCGGGTGGGGGGTGGGGAATCACTTGTACAAATAGAGAGAGAGATCATGTTCATGGAAACTTGATTTCTAAAGATGTCACTTCTTTCAAAATTGATCTAAAACAACACTATTCTATAGAAATATATTTTACTCAAATACATAGTTTTAAATTTCTAGTAGACACATTAAAAAATAATTAAAAAAACAGTGAAATTAAATTTTTTGGGGTGGTATTGGAAAACAAACCCACAGCCTTGAACACACTAGACAAGAGCTCCACCAGTTAAAATTAATCTTCAAAAAAAAAAAAAAATTAGCGAGGGGGAGGGGTACAGGGAATTAAACCCAGAGGTGCTTGACCATATCCCCAGCCCCTATTGCCTTTTAATTTGAAATGGGTCTCACCAAGTTGCTGAGACTAAGCCTTGAACTTGTGATCCTCTCCTGCATCATTTTTCCCATTTGCTAGATGCCATTGCATTCATCAAAATTAATCTTAAAAATGCATTTCACAACTGGGCATGGTGGCACATGCCTGTAATCCCAGAGGCTCGGGAGGCTGAGGCCCTAAGAAACTCAGTGAGACCCTGTCTCTAAATACAATATAGAAAGGGCTGGGTATATGCCTCAGTGGTTAAGTGCCGGTTAGTTCAATCTTCGGTACAGAAATAAAAGAGAGACAGGCATTTCACTTAACCCAATATATCCAGATAGTAAAAAATAAAATATTTTTTTTGGTACTAAAAAATGTGCTTATAGCACATTTCAATTTGGATGAGTCTCCTCCTGCCTCTTTTTCTTGGCAGCTCTGGGGATTGAACCCAGGGCCTTATGTGGTAGGCAAGCACTCTACCACTGATATATACCTCCAGCCCCTGGACTAGCTACCACATGTTCCAGCACAGCTTCAGAGATTCAATGAATCTTAATCAAAACTGAAGCAAATATTTTTGTGAAATTATGTAAATTCCCCCTGACTCCCCAGTACTGGGAATTGAACCCAGGGGCACTTTATCACTGAATATACAATCCCAAGCCCTTTTAATTTTACACAGGGTCTCATCAAGTTGCTTGGGACCTTCCTGCCTCAGCCTCCTGGGCCAATGGATTACAGGTGTGCATGCTGCAACTGGCTAACATGATAAATAAAACTACATTAAAGGAATGTGGCTGGAGGTGATAGGGGTGGCAGATACATGGTATTGGTGTAAGACAATCAGATCAATGGTCACCTCATTATAACAAGGTAACTGCAGGACAAGGGGGAAAGGATGCTCATTTCATTAAATGGTACAGGATAAATGAGTTACCCTTAGAGAGAGACACACACACACACACCACACACACACAAAAGTATCATGACCCCAACACAGTTTATATAAAAAAAATCGATTCTAAGGGCTGGGGTTGTAGTCAGTGGTTGAATGCTTGCCTTGCATGCATGAGGCACTGGGTTCAATACTCAGCACCACATAAAAACATAAATAAATAAAACAAAGATATTAAAAAAGAAAAAAAATGGATTCTAGATGGATTATACATCTAAGTATAAAATAAAATAATCTTTAGAAGAAAACAGCATATACCTTGATAACTCTAGGAATAGGTAGATAACCTTGGGAATATATAAAGATTATTTAAACAGGACACACACATACACACAAACTGATAAAGGAAAAATTAATAAAAAACGAAAAAGATGTGCTTACTTCCTCTTGATGGAATGTGGGAGGCAATGTTGGTGAAGGTGCAAAAGGAGGTGGAGAGATAACCTTTCTTTCCTCCAGTTGAGCCATAATTTCCTTTCGTCGGCGATGTAGCTCATCTAGACTAGGATGGGGCTGGGGAGGAGGAGGAGGAAGCCGGCTATATGGAGGCTCCTGAAAATGGAAAGAGTAGTTAAAATTAACAGAGAATTTCAGAACACATCAGTTTATTTAGTATATATTTAAAATTAGAAGCAGCCTGTATACACACTGTAAAATTCAGAAATACTGACTTAAACTAAAGAAAAAGAAATGCACTAAAATGCTCAAGGTTTCCCAAAAGCTAAATTTAGGTTTATTTTTCTTGGCCAGAGACCATCATTTCCTAATAGAATCAAAATATTCATTCATTCATTCATTTATGGTACTGGAGATTGAACCTAAGGCCTTGCTTGCACTAGGCAAGCACTCTTAACACTGAGCTACATTTTCTAGTTTTATCTTGACACAGAGTCATACTAAGTTGCCTAGGTTGTACTCAAACTTTCAATCCTTCTGCCTCAGCCTTCTGAGCAACTAGGATTACAGGTATATACCTTCATGCTATCCAGGAATTATTAAGACCATCTAAATTCACAAACTAAGAATCATTAGTTGGGAGACCTCCCATTAATACTTTAAAAAAAAAAAACCCTACTTGAATTATGAAAATAATTTTTAAAAGGAAAGAAACCTTCTTATACAAAATAAGTGATCAAATTCTATCAGCATAGCCAAGAAATTAATGAATTACTGCCAAAAATAAACTAAGTCTATGTAATGAGAAAAAAAAAATACACCATACTCTGGGATACGAAGGTCTGATCTGAGTAGGATGAGGGGCTACTGGATAGTAACCCTCCACTTGCTGGTATCTTTCTCTGGACTCTGGTACATATGATGGTACTGCAGCAGGTGGAATCTCAATGGGTATAGGGCTTTCTCGGAAAATTTCCTCTCTTGTATAAGACTGAGCAGGGTACACTCGACGGCCATCATAGTGAGGTGGGTACATAGGTGGGTACTGTTGTGGCTGTGCGCCATACTGAGAGTTCATAACACGATCTTGGAGGTAGGGTGGATAAGGATCCAAGTAGGGAGGACCAGGTTCAGGAGCAGATGGTGGAGGTCGAACAAAGCGGGATACACATGGTGGTGGGGTATAGTACATACCTGTATAATACAAAGAAAAGGAACCAAAGGCAACAATTTGCCAAACTATTTTCATTCATACACAAACACATATTTTAAATACTGAAACACTGAAGCATTAATAATTCACTTATTTCTTCAGAAGTTTTCCCTCCTGCTTACATTGTTAGGTTAGCTTTATGAGAATATGAAGCTAAAATTATCCTTAGGCCTAGCATGTGTGAGACCCTGGGTTTGATTCCTAGTACAAATAGCCCATGCACCTATAGCCACACAATTTAAATGTCACTGAAAAAAAAAAAACAAACTAAGCTATTTATAATCTACAATAGTAGACTGATTCTTACTGTTTGACCCTCTTTCTGGTGTTGTCTTAATGTAATACTGAAAATGGAAAACAAAAAGTTCCATTTTACAGAAATCCTTGAAATTCCATTTCTACTACAGATCTGAATATGAAACTGAATTTACTGGTAACATACAAAAAGTCCATTTTGCTGGTGCATATCTAGTAACTACTACTTAGTTCCAGAGTTGAGATAAAGCTGCAGTAGTAGGTTTTCAATTTCACTGTAGCAGTTAGAACAGAAGTTTTCCACTTCTGTATTTTCATTGTAAAAGATTCAATAAGCATCTAGTTCTGGGATTTATTCTTGGGAGACCTAGCTTAAGTCTGCTTCCCATAGTCCATGGATATCGTGGGCATTAAACTCCTGCACTAAGCCTCTTTCTACTTAATATACCTAGAATGACTTTTGTAATCTACAACTGGGTCCTGACTAGTACACAGTACATTTAAAGTTACACATTAGCCAGCTCAATAAAAATAGCTAGATTTTTCCTGGTCAAAAGAAAGATATCAATCAAGTTTTGTCATTTTTTTGTTAGTAATGTCATATCAATTAAAAATTATTCTCTTGAATGTACAGGAGGTGACATTTCTGATTCAAAATTAAAAGCCTTGAGAAAAGGAAACAAAAGACATCTTTATTGCCTATTTATTTATTTGGTACTGGGGATTGAGCCCAGGGTTGTTTTACCTATGGGCTACATCTCCAGAATTTTTTGTTTTTTTTTTTTTAATTTTCAGACAGGATCTCACTAAGTTGCTTAGGGCCTTGCTGAAGTGCTGAGGCTGGTCTCGAACTTGTGATCTCCTGTCTCAAGACTCCCAAGCTGCTGGGATTACAGGTATGCATACCTGGCCTCCATTTAACAAATAATAGCATTTCATTCTGTTGTATCTCTGACAGAGATACAACACTTCAATTTTAAAATCTTTCAGCATTTTATAATATACTGTAAATATTAAACTTTAGTCATCCCCTTTCTTCTCCATACCTTTACCTTTTTTTGGGGGGAGGGTACTAGGGTTGAACCCAGGAGTACCCTACCACAAATTATATCCCCAAACCTTTTTATTTTATTTTTTTTTAAATTTTTTTAGTTGTTGATGGACATTATTTTATTTTTATTCATTTATTGATATGTGGTGCTGAAAATCAAACCCAGTGCCTCACACATGTGAGGCAAGCATTCTACCACTGAGCTACAACCCCAGACCCCTTTTTATTTTAAGTTGCCCAGGCTGGCCACAAACGTGTGATCCTCCTAACTCAGCCTCCCAAGTCATTGGTATTATAGGAGCGCACCACCATGCCTAGAGGATTAACAGTTTTCTAACTCTTCCATGACTCTAGACTCTTTCTAATCCACTCATAAATTTTTCTTTCCATTCCTAATACCTCTATTTGAAGCATTTTTTCATGGGTTTTTCTGACTCAAGTTCTCAATGATGTCCTTTTTGGTCAGCTTCTCTCTCTCTCTCTCTCACACACACACTAATCATATATATAAGTAGTTTTTTATTCTTTACTATTGATTATATACAATAAACTCCAAAAGGATCAATGTTAGTTTTTCATATATATATATATATATATATATATATATATATATATATATATATATATATATATATATATATATATATTTTATAGGTCCAAAAAATACAGATAACTGTGCATAGTTACAAAGGTAGTTTATTTAGTTGATCATAAAAATCTCATTTTTTTCCCAAAGTAAAAACACAATTACTTGTTTTAAGGAAGCCACTATGTAAATCATCACTCTAACCTGCATAGTTTTCTTAACCCCTAAGACAAGTGAGTGATATAAATGAAATATCCATTACCCTGCTGATAAGGTGCTGGTTCAAATGGTGGGGCAGCTCCTCGAGGATCCTGATAATAAACATCTGCTTGTGCTGGATATAACTGAGAACCTCGTGGTACCATCTGAATTGGTTTGGTGACAGGCATGGGAGGCAGATCTGCCGGCCCCCTTGGAGGTACAGGATGTGGATTCACAGGTAAGGCAGAAATACTCTTAGGGACAGATTCTAGCCTAAGGGAATAAGATTATAAATCTTAGATCTCTAAGATACTTCTAATGTACATAAATTGTTCAATGTAAAAACAAGATGGCCACAATTTGATAAACTGGTTTATTCTAATAGTCATTTCCTCTACCAAATTTGCAAATTTTATCATTTTCACACCTATGCTATTTCTTAAAAACTACTAGTAGAATAAAGAAAGAAAACATTTTCTTTAACTAAAACATTAATCTTTCCTTCTTCTTCTGCTTTACATTTAAAAGGAAGAAACTGAGGAAAAATGACGTACAGGTCAGGAGGGGATCCTGGAGCACTACTGCTCAGATGATCTATTTTCCCTGGTTTCAGACTAGAATCATAGCTGGGATCTGTCCCCCGTGGAATCAGTTGTGTTACTGTATTTCCTGCTGGCACAATTCCATTTGGTAGAGCAGGGGGTTTTCTGCTAGGTAGATCCACTGCACCTTCTTCTGGAAGGATGGCTGCAGAAGGCAGGCCCACCTCATTCAACTGACCCAAAGAGGCACTCAGAGGTCTTCTGGGAACCAGACGTTTGTTCATTTTACGAAATCTATAACAAAAAGCAAAGGTACAAAAAACAAAAAACACACAAATATCAACAAAAATACTTCAGTACTCTATAACGTTATTCCTATGACATGTCTATACAGACACTGATATAAAAACTCATTGTTTTGTACAAAGACAGGTAAGAATCTTTCAAAGAGACAGCCATTATCTTTTGTCATTGATGTAAAATGTCACCTTGAGCACATAAGTTCTTATGTTTTTCAAACTCTTTTTAGACACTTTACTAAGCTACCGTTCCTATGCATACCAGTTTTTATATTTATCTTAGCTTATAAAACAACTATTAATCTAGTCTCTTTTGAAAACTTTTTTTCCATAATTTTCCTACCTATTTGCATGTATTTATTCTTTTCAAGTGAATGATTTTGTTGGGCCTTTAATAATCACCACGTTGAGATTTTAATTGGGATCTCACAGAACTTACTGTTTATAAGGGATCTGTAATTTCAACTTTTTTCTCACATGGTGCTGGGAATCCAACCTAGTTAGTGCTTTGCACATGCGCTCTACCACTACCTACACCATCCAATACTCAACTTAATTTTTCTTTCTTTTGTTGGTTTTACAATATTGGAGATTGAACCCAATAGGGCCTTGTGTATGCTAGGGCCAACAGGGCCTACATGTTTTCCTTTTTATTTTACATGAAAGTGGTTCATTTTGTAACTTTACATATATCAGCTACTACTTCCAGAATGTTAAGAGTCAGGTGAAATGGCACATACCAATAATCCCAGCCACTCAGGAGACTGAGGTAGGAGGATCCCAAGTTTAAGGCCAGCCTGGGTAACTTAGTGAGACCCTGTCTCAAAATAAAATAAAAAGGGCTGGGGGTGTGCTTATTGGTAGAAGGCCTCTGGATTCAATACCAGAACAACGACAACAAAAAGGAAAACCCCGGAATGCTAACTAACTTTCTAGGAGAAAAACCTTACCTTTTTACTGACTTAATAAGATGAAATTATTATTGTACTAATTAAATGCATCATGCTACCATGGTGGCTTTTAAGATATAATTAATTAACTGGCTGAGAAAGTATCTATGATACTGTTATTATACTATAATACAAAGTATCTACTGTTGTATTAAAGGATTTTGATCTAAAATTGATGTTAGATTTTATTCAAATGACTTCTGCAATCTTTGGGTATGATCATGTTATTTCTTCAATCTATTTTAATGAATTACTGAATTCTTTTATTTGGAGTGATTTTTAATATTAATATTTTTGTCATTTTCTTTCCCTTTCTTTCTTTTGTTGGTTTTACAGTGTTGGAGATTGAACCCAACAGGGCCTCGTGTATACTAGGTGAGTGTCTACCTCTGAGCTATACTCCCAACCCCTAAAATTTTCTTTAATTGTGTTATCTTTGTTAAAATTTGGTGTGTCATACCGGCTTTATTAAAAAAAAAAAAAGAAAAAGAAGAAAAAAACAGGCATGGTAATTCATACCTATAATCCCAGTGACTCAGGAGGTTAAAGCAGGAAGATCACAAGTTCAAGGCCAGCCTGGGCAACTTAGCAACCCTTAACAACTTGATGAAACCCCATCTCAAAATAAAAAATTAAAACGGATAGGGATGTAACTCCTCGGTGGCAAAGGATTGATAGGTTCAATCCCCAGTATCTGGCGAAGGAGGGTGGTGAGCGCAGGTGGTCTTTCTTTCTTTAGTGTGCTAGAAAACTTAACATCACTGTAATTATCCAGCCCTTGAAATTTCAAAAAACTATGAAGTTGAGCCAATGGCAAAATTTTCCACAGGTAACACATTATATAATTATTAAAAATTAGCTAAAATTAATGAAAATCGCTAACATTCTAATTTTTTTTGTAGTAAAAATGATTCATTTTGAGATAAACCTAAACACAAAATAGTTTTCTCTGTAGAAACAATGTAATTAATGAAAGCCGAAAAAACCACTCTCCTTATTTCTCAAAGTCAGCACACTGTTCTACTAATATCTTATTCCAAAGGCTGTCTCATGCTTTTCACACTTACTTTTCCAGTTCCTCTTGTGAGTGTGCAAATGTACAGCTGGCACCACGAGGGCATCCTCCTCTTTGCTTCATATCTCGACACATGTATGTTTTATATTTGCTATGCTGTGGAGGCTAAGACCAAAATCAAAACATCAGACATAAAACAAAAATTACAAAACCAAAATAAATGCAAATTCCATTTTGCCAGTTTAGGATTTTCACAATCTAGATGAATAAGATTAATCTCCATATTCATCTAAATTATCCAGAGACAAAGTTCTCAAAAGTTATTTTCCTTAAGTCTCAGAAAGTTAAAAATATATAAGTCCTGGGCTGGGGTTGTGGCTCAACAGTAGAGCGCCTACCTAGCACGTGCGAGGACCTGGGTTCTATCCTCAGCACCACATAAAAATAAAAATAAATAAAGGTATCATGTTCAACTACCATTAAAAAAATAAATATTAAAAAAATATATATAAGTTCTAATTTTTCTGACATGTTGATGTTAATTCTCAAACACATGGCATCATATAAATTCTTAAACCTCAGGGCAACTTTATAATCTTTCTTCCAAGTTTTATAACAGAAAAACAAACCAATGGAATTTAAGACCTGCAAATGTATAAACTCTCTTCTAATATTTGTTTTGTGCAATGTTCAGACAGATATACATTTCCTATAAAATACTACAAAATGTACAAAAGGTCCAATAACCAATTCGTGACTTGCATAAGAATATGCCAATGACTTAAAATTCTCCAAAGGTACAAATTAAGCTTATTATTTACAACTTGAGGATAGGCATTAGGATGGATTTCAAAGTTAATATTAAATATAACACAAAAGTGAACCAAGTTTAACATATTTTATCACTAATGGCAGATCTTAAAAGCTTGTCTCATTGTTTTTGCTATATTCTTTGTGATAGCCAATGGAATAGAAAGCAACTGAAAGTTTCAGGTTTTTCAAAATTTCTTAGTCATAAAATAAAGCTCTTTATCTGTGTTTAGAATAAATGGGAAAATCATACCCAGATTATTCTACTAAGCAGGCTACTTTTGATATTTTTTGCCTTTCCACAGGGGAAAAAGATAGATTGCATAATCTATTTTTAATATTTACCTAAGTCAGGGAAATTAATAAGAGTATTAAATTCACAGGCTTTTCACTGCATATATAATAATATAGAAAAACCATTTACAGCTGTATGAGCAGTATTGGATTACTTAATACAGCAGTAATACCTACTGTCAAATTAATATATAATACAAAGTCCAGAGAATAATCTTAAATGGAATAAGGTTTAGCACGGAATATGCTTTCTTCATCAAATGTTGATATATTCGATGTGAAAAGTGAACCAGTGCAACATCAGATCAGTAAGGATTAGCTTAATGATGTTGGAAAAAATTACTAGGCTAAACCAGTAAATTGGCTGCTAACCATGCTAATTTATAATTTACATAGTTTTGATTGTCAGAGTCTTAAAATATTCATGTTATCTTTTTGACTTCATATCTGTAGATTTACTCACAGTAGTTTCAAGGTATATGCATGGTGACTTAATTTTAAATTTTAAGCTGTATCTTACCTGCTGTTGATCTGCTCCTTTTTTGCTATGGTTCTGTATATAATCAACCAGCCCATGTACAACTGTACGCACAGCTACCAGTCCATTTTCTAGCTGTTCCCAAGTAGGAGGAGGAGCATCTATAGAACAAATGACAACAAAAATCTTCTTTAGCTATAATGTTATTAAATATTTGGTCCAATATATTAATAAAGAAGTTGCAATCAAGCATAATGCAGCCTTTCAAATAACTTATTCACCTAACCTCCTTTTTAAAGGAATGGACATATTCTTTTAAAAGATGTGTTTACAAACTAAAATTACCACAGGGGGAAAAAAGGTAACAAAGGAATTAAGGAAGCCAGAAAAAAAAGGCACCTGTCATTAGAACCTTAGTATTGAACAGACCAGAGTGTGACATGGACTGCACTGACTGGAGAACATATCTCTGATATAAATGTATGGTTACCACTCAGCGTCTTCAACTAATTGTTCTTATGTAAAGATGCAAGGTTGGTCCTATAGTTTCCCAGGGACATCTGAAATCTGAGATTCCTAAATTTATCAATTTTCTGTTTTTTAAATGCTGAGAATTGAAACCAAGGCCTTGCACCTGCTAGGCAAGGGCTCTCTACTACTTAATTATACCCCTAGTCAAAACTTAAAAACAGTTTTTTTAAATATATTTTTAAAATATTTTAATAGTTGTAGTTGGACACAATACCTTTGTTTTACTTATTTTTATGTGGTGCTGAGGATCAAACCCAGTGTATCACACGTGCCAGGCAAGCACTCCACTGCTGAGCCACAACCCCAGCCACAAAATTTAACAGTTTTTAAATGTTGGCACCTAACAGATTTAGAACATTATACAGACCAACACAGGGGAGTTCACACAAAACTTAACTATGGACTGCCTAGAGTCAGCCAATTTGGTATGTTTATTTTGAAGTTTTACATAATTCAGGTATAGGATAAACAAAATGTTTAATAAGCTTAATAGAAGAGGTATTATATAAAGCAACTCAGCTACAGTCTTCATTTAGTATTTGTTAGTGCCAGATTTTTATTATATAACAATTAACCATAAAACTAAATATAAAATAATCTCTAAAAGAAATACAAAATCAAGAGCAAACACATTTTTAGACATGACTTCTTGCTGAAGCCATCATGCAAGACTTCTTGGTGACAACATTTGAATGGGGCTTTGAAGAACTTATATTTGGGAACATCTACCATGCCTGAGTATTGTTCTAGTTGCTAGAGAAGCAGTAGTGATAAAACAAAAATTCCCATTATATTCAAGGAAAGGTTCCAGATAATAAACAAGAAAAATAATCAAAACAGAGTTTTAATTTTTTTTTCATTTAACATTATATTGCAAGCATTTTCTGTGTTTGCTCCACCAATTTTCAATTTTATATATTTATTTATTTTGATACTGGGGATTAAAACCAGGGCACTTAACCTATGAGTCACACCCCTAGCTCTTTTTTTTTAATTCTTCTTTTATACTTGAGACAGGCTCTTGCTAAGTTGCTTAGGGCCTCGCTAAATTGCTGAAGCTGACTTTGAACTTAAATCCTCCTGGCTCAGCCTCCTGAGCTTCTGGGATTACAAGCATGTGCCACTGTAACCGGCTCAGAGTTTTTAGGAAATGATGAAAACTGAAAAAAGAGAACAAAGAAAAGAAGTGCAGCAAGTTATATAAACTTTCAGAGAAGCCAGAGGAGGCCTCCTTCAGGAGGCTACATTTAGTAAAAGACCTGTAAAAAGGGTTTCAGAGTGTCTTAATAGAGATACTAGGAGGAAATCTTTCTAGTTAAGAGGGAAGAAAAACTGCTAAGACCTTGATGTGAGAGTGTGATTGGCAGGTTCCATACTAGCAAGGCTGGAGAGAGATAATGAAAGACCAGACCATGTGAGGACTTATAGGTCATGGGCTAGATTTTAACTTTTACACTGGGTAAAGGAAAGCCACTGAAAAATTTCGGGGCAGAAAATTAATAGGATCATTTTGGCTCTTGTGGTATGTCATACACAAAACAGGAGGCTAGTCTATAATCTATAAGGAGAGATAAAGATTGTAGCAAGGACGGTACTAAGAAGTTCGTGGATTCTAAATGAAATTTAAAGGTAAGGCCTACTGATTTAGCTGATGGATCACATATACACTATGAGATAAAGAGAAGGTAAGGATCTTTCTGAGGTTTTGAACCAAACAAATCAAAGAACAGAGTTGCCACTAACAAGATAAGGGGAGAAGCTCATTTTTAAAGTTTGAAATACTAATTAAGACTCATTATGGTGGCTGGGTACACACACACACACACACACACACACACACACACACACCACACACAGGCTAGGAAAAAAGACTGAGCTAGATGAACTCTATTTCAGATTTTAAAAGACAATCAGTTATAATGTCTACACTACTTTATATGGCACCAAAAGAGAAACATATCACTGTATAATTTCAGAAATGCTAATATCAGAAAAAAAAAGGTAGGCCTCAGAACTGATGAAACAAGAATAAATTTGTGAACCATATAAATGATATTTAAACATATGAGACTTGCTGATATTGTCTTGGGATTGGATGTAAGTAGAAAAGAGAAGAGGTACAATGATTAAACTTTGAGACTACCCCAAGAGTCATCAGCTATAGATGGGAAATCAGCAGAAAAAATGCCGAGGACAGCCTAATAAAGTAAGAAGGAAATTAGGTGAATGTGGTGGCATAGAAGCCAAGAAAAAAGCATTTCAAGGAAAAGACAATAAAAAGTAATGATAGATGCTATGGATAGTTTCAAATACAAGAATTGAGAACTGAACTCTGGAACTGGTCACAGGGAAGTCACTGTGACCTTGATGATGTTAGTTTAGATAGAATGGTAGAGAAAAATGCCTGACTGGATTGAGTTCAAGACAGTGGCATCAGGGCTGGTGACACAGCTCAGTGGTAGAGTAAGCCCTACGTTTAATTCCCAGAAACATGCACAAAGTGTTATTAAAAAGGTAAAAAACATTTCTAGGTAGGTGGAAAAAGGGGCTAAAAATGAGTTAAGATGAGAGAAATAACTGTATTTAAATGTTGATAGAAGTACTCTAATAAAGGAAAACTAATGATATCAGAAAAAGGACACTGATGGAATATGCTTGTCAAGGTGATGCTAGTGCACGATGAGAAAGGGTGGCTTTAGTTCAATGAACAGTTTATCTACAATTATACGAAAACAGCAGAATATACTGGCATAGATGTAGATAGGCTAATATAGTGGTAAGAGCTTGTGGAATTTCGCTTAATTGCTCAGAATGATCAAAGCAAAAAAGTGGAAAAAACTATATATTCTTTTTAAAAAATATATCTTTTTAGTTGTAGATGGACATAATACCTTTATTTTATTAGTTTATTTTTTTATGTGATGCCAGGGATCGAACCCAGTGCCTCATGCATGCCAGGCAAGCACTCTACCACTGAGCCACAACATCCTTACTGTATATTCTAGGAAGAGATTTGATGTGGTTTCATTGAGCAATCTTGGAAGTATATCTGCAAAAGGAGGCTGCTTTAAAAAAGTAAGATAAGGGGCTGGGGTTGTGGCTCAGCGGTAGAGTACTTGCCTAGTATGCACAAGTCCCTGGGTTCAATCCCCAACCCCACATGAAAACAAAACAAAACAAAAAAACACTAAATAAGCAAAATAAAGGTATTATGTCCATCTCCAAATAAAAAATAATAATTTAAAAAACCCTAAATAAACAAAATAAAGGTATTGTGTCCATCTACCTTTGTGTGTGTGTGTGTGTGTGTGTGTGTGTGTGCTGGGGATTGAACCCAGGGTTTGTGCATGCAAGGCAAGCACTCTACCAACTGAGCTATATCCCAAGCCCTACTACTAAAAAATGTATTAAAAAAAAAAAAAAGGTAAGAGGATTCCAAATATTCCTCTGAAAGCAATGAGGTATAAGTGAAAATTTATGAGTGTGGAATAAGTTCCAGTTTGCAGCAGTTAAGTACACTGGATTGGAAGAATTCATAGGATACAAAGTTATAACCATTCAGTCTGAGAGAAAAGGAACCAGGCTCTCATCTCAGTAAGGTGCAATAATAGGCGTGGAATAGAGAAACTTATAAAAGAAGAACAAATAGATCCTGTTGTCTGAAATGATATGTAGAGTTAAGTGAAAGAAAAGGTATGCAGCAAGACAGAAGACTAAGGTTTTTAAGGTTACGTACATCAGAGAATGTTAGTGAGGAAACAGGAGGAAGAGCAGTCATCAAATGAAGATGATCTTACTTTGAAACACAGAGCAGTTTTTGGGAAATGGATTTGGAGTGAAGAGATAACAGTGACAGAGATATATGGAAGTCTATTTCTATGAAGAGGTAATACCCTGATGCTAAAAACCAACAACCATCATCAACAAAGCATGTAGAGAATACAAAGTTCCAAGAGCACAATTCGACTACAAGTTTGTGGAAAGGAGGGAAAAGAGTGGTACAAATCAAGACAGAAGCAGCTTTCAAAACAAAAGAGAACATGAGACTGCAGAAATATAAGGTGTCAGAAGAGTTTCTATACCAAAGAAGTGTTCAACAACATTATTAAATGCTGAAGTCAAATTTAAAGGTCTGAAGTCTTTGGAATTAGAGACTTGAAAACTTCTAGCAAATATTAACAGAGTTTTAGTTCAGTAGTAGGAATAAACACTGTGATAAACACAAGTTAAAATAGCTTAGATGCAAACGTTAGGTAAAAAATTAAGCTTGGGTACATTTTCAGGTCAAGAAACAGAATATAGGAAAAGGCTGACAAAGTAAAGATACCCAAAAAGAGAAAATTAATGAGCAACGTATCAAGGAAGAGGCAAAAATGAGATTAAGGAAATGCCAACTAAGAATATAGAATATAGAAAAAATGAGTTTTGGCACAGGTGAGAAAGGTAAAATACAGCACAAATTTGTGATGGAAGAAAGAAGAAATATAAAGGAGCCTAAAGAGATTCGTGGTGAAGTGATTAGCATAGCTAATCATTAAGTAAATGAAAGTGTCAAATAAATATTATTTTAAATGAAATAAGGAAGAAGATTTGGGACAAAAAGAATACTATAGAAAAGATCTTGAAAAAATATTCTGGGAAATTCTAGAGGAATGTAACAAAAGACAAATGAACAATCACTGAACAGCTGAGGACACACATAAGATATAGTTCATTAGTTTCCTTTGGGTTTACCTGGACTTGGGTCAATGTTTGCTAATAGTTCCAAATGGGGTCTTAGTCGGTTCAAGTTTGCTGGGTCTCCAGTCCGCTGGAGAGCAATTGTTAGTTCCTGAACACTCTGAGCAAAAGAGGCTGGGGTCTGCAACTTAAAAAACATAAATATTAACTTTCTCAGAGACCAGATACTTCTTATAAAATAAAGATTACTTACAACTCATAGATGTTTCTGAAATTTATCTTATTCACATACCTTATATGTTTTGGCCAGAGTGAATTATTTATTACCTAAACAAACTCCTTATATCTCCACAATGTTTTAAACAGGGTATAAACAGGCATGTGGTATAAAGCACTATTCCCTCTGCTTACACATTCTTCAAATGTGGGACCTTTCTTAATTTATCAATTTCATAGTACCATTGTTTTTGCTTTTTTTAAATTATTTTTTGGTAATGCGGATTGAACCCAGAATCCCTTTACCACCAAGCTACATTCCTAGCACTTTTTAATTTGAGACAGGGTCTCACTGAGTTGCTTGGGGCATCATTAAGTTGCTGAGGCTGATCTCGAACTTGTGATTTTCCTGTCTCATCCTCCCAAGTCACTGGGATTATAATCACGCACCACTGTGCCTGGCTCTAACTTTGGTTTTCATAGCACAGTGTGTTATTTCGGCTCTAAGGGGGTCCTTCTAAATAATTAAAATTTGGAAATACAGTCTACAGGGTCTAAGATCATGACACTGAATATAAATCTTATTAACATCAGAAGCTCTTCTGTTAATTGGAATAAACAATTTCAAGAACTCTACCAGCTCAAACAATCTTATATTAGTTTGGGATTCTTGGAAGCATTCAGTTTGTATAGGTCCCAAAAGTTTAATGAGACACATTCTCACATTATCTACTTCAGGTGGGCATAACACGTCTCTTTAATTTGAAAACACTACCACCCTGATTTTGTAATAGTAATTGAGGGTTCTTGATAAATGAAAACACTTCAATGAGAATTTTCCTCCTGAAAATGGTCACTCTTCAAGAGGTAATGTTTTAAACAGCATACATTTAAAAAAAAAAAAAAGGAAAATAACACAATTATCCTTAGAATCCTGACATGCCTTTATTTAATTTTTAATATATGTACCAAAACTTATTATAATTTAAAAAACATAATTAAATAATTTATTATAATTAAAAAACATAGTCAGCTATTTATATATTTGTTTTGGCTTAATACTATAACTGAAGCATTTTTAGATTGCTAGCCATTTTTATCATAAACCATTTCAGACAAATATATCTAATGTATTCCATCACCAAGACTTAATAAATAATAACATTTAAGTTTTTTTTTTTTTTTTCTTTTGGTGGTATTAAGGATTGAACCTGGGGCACTCTACCACTGAGCTACATCCCCAGTCTGTTTCATTCTTTTATTTTTTTATGAAAAAAAAAAAAAAAAATATATATATATATATATATATATATATTTGGACACAACATATTTGTTTATTTTTATGTGGTCTGGGATTGAACCCAGTGCCTCATGCATACTAGGCAAGTGCTCTACCATTGAGCTATAATCTTGGTCCGTTTTTATTTTATTTTATCACAGGGTCTCACTAAATTGCTGAGGTTGACCTTGAATTTGCGATATTCCTGTTTCATCCTCTGGAATAGCTGGGATTACAGGTGCATCACCACACTTGACTCACTATCATTTTTAATAAGAAATTAAATTCAGAGTTATACAAAAGTACATACAAGAGGAAGTGAGGGGAAAGGGAAAAATAATACAAGGGGGACAAATGAATGTCAGTAGAGGGGGCAGAGAGAGAAGAGGGGAGGGGAGGGGAGGGGAGGGGAGGGGGGATAGTAGAGGATAGGAAAGGCAGCAGAACACAACAGACACTAGTATGGCAATATGTAAATCAATGGATGTGTAACTGATGTAATTCTGCAATCTGTATATGGGGTAAAAATGGGAGCTCATAACCCACTTGAATCAAAGTGTGAAATATGATATATCAAGAACTATGTAATGTTTAGAACAGCCAACAATAAAAAATTAAAAAAAAAAAAAAAGAAATTAAATTCTATGTATCTGCTGAAGAGGATTTTCCTCTCAACTAACTTTAGGGCTACGTTAGTGTTCTGAGCTTATAAATCTTCTTTAATCACTCCCTTATTTTCTCCATTTAAATAATGTAGCAAATAATACTCCTGAGATTGTAAACTCTTTAAAATTTTTTAATATTTCCTTAAAATTAATTATTTGGGCCAGTTGCGGTAGTGCATGCCTATAATCCCAGTGGCTCAGGAGGCTGAGACAGGAAGATCATGAGTTCAAAGCCAGCCTCAGCAATGGAGAGGCACTAAGGAACTCAGTCAGAGAGACCCTGTCTCTAAATAAAATATACAATGTAGGGCTGGGGATGTTGCTCAGTGTTCAACCTGAGTTCAATCCCCAGTACCAAAACAACAACAAAAACAAAAATTTA
Organism: Marmota flaviventris; assembly: GCF_047511675.1. NCBI lineage: Eukaryota > Metazoa > Chordata > Mammalia > Rodentia > Sciuridae > Marmota > Marmota flaviventris. The sequence continues at coordinate 102,434,768 of NC_092509.1, read as the reverse complement.
TTGGCAATAGCACATTCAAAGGATAAGAGTATTTTATAGGTTTTTGGTTTTAATCCGGGGGTATTTTATCACTGAGCTCCATGCACAGCCCTTTTTTTTTTTTTTTCCCAGATAGGGTCTCAATAAGTTACAAAGGGCCTCAATAAATTGTTGAGGCTGGCCTTGAATTTGTGATCTTCTTAATTCAGCCGCCCAATCACTGGGAATAAAATGTGTGCTACTGTCCTTGGTTTATAGGTTTTTATTCACTGACAAATTGCTTCCCACAACAATCTATAATGTATACTTTACAAACAACCAGCAATGTTTTGAGAGTATATATGTGTGTGTATACACACACAAACTTTAACGGGCAATACTTGGTATGTCACTATTTTAATCATTATTGCTGGTGATAAATTTATTTATTTGTTTATCTATTTATTGTATAAACCACATCTGCAGTCCTTTTTTATTCTGAGATGTTGTATTGCTAAATTGCTGAGGCTGGATTAAAACTTGCAATCCTCCTGCCTCAGCCTCCCAAGTAGCTTGGATTAAGTTAGCCAGTCCTTTTTTTTATTCTAAGATGTGGCCTTGCTAAATAGCTGAGGCTGGATTCAAACTTGCAATCCTCCTGCCTCAGCCTCCCAAGGTGCTTGGATTAAGTCATGTGCCACATTGCCCATTCTTGATGTATTCTCTTTGTGAACTGTTAATTCCTGTTTCTCTCTCTATTAATTTATTGGAATTAGTGCTTTTGGGGAAATTTCTAGTAAATTCTATATTTGTACTGTACTGTATGATAGCTTGGCTATCATATTTAGCAATTTAAGTTTAAATTAATTTATTTTATTTAATTTCAACTGTTCCACAAGTTACATTTCAAGTACTTAGCAGCAGCTGGGGATATAGCTCAGTAGCAGAGCATTTGCTTAATATGTGTGGGGCCCTTGTTTCAATCCCCATAACCAAAAAATAAAACAACAACAACAAATAAAACAGAAAAATTAAGTGCTTAACAGCTATGTGGGGCTAATGATCAACATAGTGAACAGTATATACAAAGAATATTTCCATTATTACAAAAAGTTCGGTATTATGTATTGCTCTATAAAATGACAAGATATGAAATACATTACAAATTTTGCTTACCATTTTGTAGTACAAAGATCTCTGGATTTTAAATTTAAAGCAGGATATGAAAAAATTCTTCTAGGACCTATGCCTAATTATATAGTTCAACTGAGACAAAAAGTTTAACCTATCTGCAAAATCTTTTGAAAAGTAAGCGAAGTTTTTCTTCAGAGGTGGAAAGCAACTACTTTAAAGAGATCATTATTAAGGTTTCAACAAATTATAACCAGTCAGTTGCTTAACTTCAAATACAAGCTCCATTCTAACCTAGGCACATATCAACCTTTAAGTTTCAACTAGTGTTATTATTTTATTAGTTTGACCCTATTACTCTAAATTAAATGTACGGTAGGCTCTAGAATTGGCAATCATTTCTGGAATTATAAGTATTTAAGGTGAAATACTAAAAGATAATACTATTATTTAACATACTATAGTATGTTTTACATGCTGCTTTAAGACTTTTTAATAGCACTTTCATAAATTTCATTATGAATTACAACAAACAGTTCTAGTATTACTCTGTTTTTTTTTTTAGTTGTCGATGGATACAACACATTTATCTGTTTGTTTATTTATTAATTAATTATGTGGTGCTGAGAATGGATCCCAGTGCCTCACATGTGCCAGGCAAGCGTTCTACCAATGAGCTACAACCCCAGCCCCTTGTATTACTCTAATTTTAAGAGAAATATAGTTTTTAGCATCAGATACAAATAATGAGCCTGATCTAACATTTACATCTACTTGAATGGTCTTTTTATCCTAATAAACAATAGATAAAATAGAAACAAGTTTACTGAAAATCTGATCTACCTCAGAATGGTAGTAGCTTCATTATATGTGAAATTATTCTGGCTAAGAATCATAAGAAACCACAATACACAGATCTAATAGATCATAAAATGAATACTAAAGAAAGACAATAAAGATTTTTAGAAAGTGGGTTTAACTAATCCTGTGATCAAAACTCAAAGAGAATAACAAAGGGAGAGAGGCAATGACTAAATAAAAGACCAGAGACCCCGCCCCCCCCCAAAAGCAATGTGGGAGAGTAACTAGATAAAGCATTTTAACACTAATCAAATATTTAGATAAACAAACTAGTATTCTGATGTGACTAGTTATAACATGACACAGCCACACTGGATACAAATTACAAAAAGCCTGACATGCAGTATTCACTTCAATATGCATTTGTTAAGTAAATGAATTACCAAATCATAAATCATAAAATATCAAAATTCTAAGGGTAGTCTAACATAAAGGACAAAAGAGGCTCTACCTTGTCAATAATGGACTGCATGTGAGATTTGTGAGACTGGTCTCCATAAAGCAAAGAGGACCACTGGTCTGGTGCAATCCTTAAGCCTGCTTCCATAGCAATCTGTACTATCTGGGAGTCATGCTCTCGTCGCAGAGCTTCATAGGTTCTAAATTCTTCTTTAAGCTGCATCAGAGAAGAGTCTTCATCACGTTTGGTGACCTAGTCAGAAACAGTTAATCTCATAATGAGGTAAGGAAATAAGTTTATGCTTTATATAAACACAGATAACAATTTCAAATGTAAAAAGTTTCTTCCAGCAACAACACCAAGATTAAAACGTAATATGCCATTTTGCTTATAAAACATGCTCCAACAGAGATGTCAAAATCTTCTGCTAGGTCTTCCAGAAAGAAAGGACATATATGGGAATGAAATTCAAAGACTGGATAAAACTTAATACATATCTGTGTGTACGTATACCTTTTTGAAAAGAAAATACTTACAGAAGGACAATTATTCTAAAAAGTAGTACTCTAGGGGCTTGCCTGACATTGAACTATGTGGTACCAATAACTTGAGGAACTTTAGATGCTGATGTGATTCTAAAGATTACTAATTTGTATTTGGCTCAATTATCTATGTAGTTCTATGAAATGGGCCACCACCAAGTGTAAAGTTTGAGATGCTAGACTAGAATAATCAAAATGTTGATAATTATGTATGTATGCGTGTATGCGTGTGCATGCGTGCCCTCGCGAGTGGGACCGGGGGAGAGGCAGTTTACCTAGGATTGAACCCAGGGATGCTTAACCACTTCACCACATCCCCTGCCCTTTTTTGTATTTTATTTGGAGACAGGGTCTCACTGAGTTGCTTAGTGCCTCACTAAATTGTTGAGGTTGGCTTTGGACTTGCGATCCTACCACCTCGGCCTCCCAAGTTGCTGGGATTACAGGTATCTGCCACCATGCCCAGGTGATAATAATATTTTTAAATAATAAAAAAAGCAACTAAGGGCTGGGGATGTGGCTCAAGCGGTATCGTGCTCGCCTGGCATGCGTGCGGCCCAGGTTCGATCCTCAGCACCACATACAAACAAAGATGTTGTGTCCGCCGAAAACTAAAAAATAAATATTAAAAAAAAATAATAATTCTCTCTCTTAAAAAAAAAAAAAAGCAACTAGGGATGGGGTTGTGACTCAGTGGTAGAACGCTCACCTAGCACATTTGGGGCCCTAGGTTCAGTCCTCACCACCACATAAAAATAAATAAACAAAGGTATTGTGTCCAACTACAATTAAAAAGTAAATAAATATAAAAAAAATAGCAACTAGTTGCTGAGCACTTAGTATTGTGCCAGTCAGTATGTTAAATTACTGAATTAACCATTACACTACTGTAGTAACTCATTTTTTTAACTTACTGACTTAAGTACAAATGTTATCACTCCCAATAAGTCACATTTTATATCAAGCTGTACTTAGACTAACGGTTTAACAAATCAAAATAAAATAATTAATTCTAGCCTAAGATCATCTACATATTTAGCTTTAACTTTTTCTTTCCATAAAGATACCTAATATTCTAGTGGAAAATTCTGTTTCCTTCCTCCCACCTAAAAAAAACAGAATATTGTAGTCAGGATTCCATATCACACTGATATTAATTTAAAATATGTATTCCATTCTCATTACAAAGAAATAAAGTCCAATCTATATTTTGTTAGGAAAGTCCACAGAAAGATGAAAATCAAGCCATTAGTTAAAAAATAAACTAAATTACATTCTACCACAGTTCATGGGCTCAAAGACCAAATACTTGTGTGTGTGTGTGTGTATATATATATATATACACACACACACATACATGTATGAAAACACTCCCACTAAAACAGGCAGGTAGACCAATGGTATAGAATAGAGGACACAAGAGACTAACCCACATAATTACAGTTACCTTATATTAGACAAAGGTGCCAAAAACATACATTGGAGAAAAGACAGCCTCTTCACAAATAGTGCTGGGAAAACTGGAAGTCCATATGCAACAAAATGAAATTAACTCCTATCTCTTACCATGCACAAAACTCAACTCAAAGTGGATCAAGGACCTAGGAATTAAACCAGAGACCCGGCATCTAATAAAAAAAAAAGTAGGACATAATCTTCATCATGTCGGATTAGGCCCCAACTTCCTTAATAAGACTCCTACAGTGCAAGAATTAAAATCAAGAATGAGATGGACTCAAATTAAAAAGTTTCCTCTCAGCAAAAGAAACAATCTATGAATAGAGCACCTACATCTTGGGGGCAATTTTTTACCCCTTACACAGATAGAGCACTATCTCTATGGTATATAAAGAACTCAGAAAGCTAAACACCAAAAAAAACAAATAACCCAATCAATAAATGGGCCAAGGAAATGAACAGACACTTCTCAGAAGAGAATTTACAATCAATCAACAAATATATGAAAAAATGTTGGACATCTCTAGCAATTAGAGAAATGCAAATCAAAACTACTCTTAAGATTTCATTTCACTCCAGTCAGAATGACAGCTATTATGAAGACAAACAACAATAACTGTTGGTGAGGATGTGGGGAAAATGTACACTCATACATTGCTGGTGGGACTGCAAATTGGTGCAGCCAATATGAAAAGCACTATGGAGATTCCTTGGAAAACTGGGAATGAAATCACCATTTGACCCAGCTGTCCCTCTCCTTGGTCTATATCCAAAGGACTTAAGAAGAGCATACTAGAGGGACACAGCCACATCAATGTTTAAACCAGCACAATTCACGATAGCTAAACTGTGGAGCCAACCTGGATGCCCTTCAATAGAAGAATGGATAAAAAAAAAAAAATGTGGCACATATATACAATGGAATATTATTCAGCAAAAAAAAAAAAAAAAAAAAGAATAAAATCATGGCATTTGCAGGTAAATGGATGGAGTTGGAGAAGATAATGCTAAGTGAAGTTAACCAATCCCAAAAAACCAAATGCCGAATGTTTTCTCTGATATAAGACTGATTCATAGTGGGGTAAGGAGGGGGAGCATAGGAGGAGTAGGAGGAAAAACATAGGAGAAGGAGCTTAGGAGGTAGAGGTGGGAGGGGAAGGGAGGAGGCAGGGGGTTAGAAATGATGCTGGAATGTGATGGACATCATTATCCAAAGTATGTATATGAAGGCACGAATTGGTGTGAATATACTTTATATAAAACCAGAGACATGAAAAATTGTGCTCTATATATGTAATATAAATTGTAATACATTATGCTGTCATATATAAAAATAACTAAATAAAGGGTTTCAAAAAATAAAACAAAAAAAGAAAGAAAGAAAGAACTCTCAAAACAGGCTAACCTTCATTAAAAGATAAAATTTGCTTTCTATATGACACACTGATTCCCCAGACTCAACTCTCAATACTCTTGAGCAGGGCTTTTTCCTCCTTCTGGAGTAGCCCACATTCTTGCTTGAATGTGTATTCCTTGCTTTACCCCAAAAGTAGAGTCTTTCTTGAGATTGCTCCCATTCTCCTTTGAATATGTATCTACTTTCCTAAATAAACCTCTGTCAATACCAAAAATAAAAGTTAAAAAAATAAATAAATAAAGTCCTGGAGCTGTATGGTACTAACAAATTATCTCACAGCTTGAAAAAACTTTTCAAATGAAAATTTAGAAGATACTTAAAGAGTACAGCTGGAACACAGTAATATGAACACACATTCCTAAGAGGAATGCTTAAAGTAGAAAAAATTGGTTTTCAAATTTTGGGGGGAGTTACTGGATTGAACTCATGAGCATTTTACTACTGAAGTATATCACCAGTCGTTTTTATTTTTTTGAGATAGATTATAACTAAATTGTTGGGGCTGATCTAGAACTTGTGTTGTGATCCTCTTGACTCAGCCTCCAAACCGGGCATGGGCCACCACACCTGGCTTCCATTTTTAAAAAATTTTTAATTTACTGTTTAAATATCCATCTCTTTGTGTGTGTGTGTGGGGGGGGGGGGGGCTAGAACTAAACCCAGGCCTTATGCCTGGTAGGCAAACGCCATACCACTAAGTTACACCCCTAAGCCCACTATTTATGCCTTGATTTTAAGATGTTAGGAAAACAAAACAGAGGAATAATAAATGATACACAGCAGGCACCGATACCTATGTTTGAGGTAGTGTTGATTTAACTTGGGATATAAGAGAATAATATGTCCAACTTTACCACACATGCTGAAACTGAAATGGCAACAACAATTCCATTGCATATGTAGAGGAACAAATCTTCAAGAAAACTTGTTTGTGCTCAAATAACTTTCTTCAGACCAATTCTGTTTACAATGTTGGTGAAACACTGACCCAGTTGATTAGTCTCTTCAATATAAAAATCTGTAAGCCTTGGTTTGGTCTATGTTTTTCAATACCCACGTAGAAAATTTAGGGCTGGGGATGTAGCAAAGTGGTTGAGCATTTACCTAGCATGCATAAAGCCCTGGTTCCATCCCCAGCACTGAAAAGAATGAAAAAAAAAAAAAAACTTCAATAATGTATGATCTACATTCTTTACAAAAGAAAAATTCCTGAGATATTCTGTAAAGGTATAGGCAACTTTATTAAATTTAGGGAAAGGACAATGTTTCCTTTCAAGCAGAACTTTTAATTTAGATTCGTACCTTGAAGCAGGAGGCTCTGTAAAGGAGCTGAACAACATGCCCAATGCTAGTTTTAGAGGCTTGAGGAAACCGTGGCTCCAACCTTTGCACCACAAAAAGAACCAGTACTTTTCTTGACAAAGCAGAGCCATCTTCTAAGGCCAGTAGAACCAGCTTTAGAGCTTCCTCTTGCATTGCTAGGAAAAGTTGGGCAAAATAAAAAATTCATCAGGTGCAGAGATGATATATTTTATTTAAAGAACAATATATGATAATTTCTGCAGATATCACTCAATTATTGGGAAACACAATAAAAGACATTGAGAACTATGCCTTTTTTATAGTACCAAGGATCAAACCCAGGGTCTCACGCATGCTAGGCAAGCGTTTTACCACTGAGCTAAAACCCCAGTCTTATAGCTTTACATTTATTAAACCATTTTTATGGGCAATTTGGGCTTATATTCTCTATATTTTATTAAGAAAGTAGATTAGGGACTAATGCATTTAGAAAAAACTTCTCTGAAAATGAACAAACTTTGGTATTGAGAGAAAATTTTTAAGTTCTCTGAGAAACTTGTTGAGTGGGATATTGTAAACCCAGTTCGTCTTCATATATCACTTAAAAGAGTTCTACATTATACTTTTAGAATTACTAGTACAATAAATACCAAATTTTAATTATATACCTGGTCCAAGGAATTGACAGCCCCTAGCCCTGACTGCTGCCCAAAGATTGGAAGAGAGTTGCTGAGGATTCTGGTGCTGGAGAATGAGTTCTGTAACTGTTCGTTCACCTAAAGAGCGAGCAGCTCTCATGGCACGAATCCTGCCTTCTTCTTCCACTAGTTGGCAGTGAACCAGAGTCACAAGCTTCCTCTGCATTGGGCGACTCAGAACACTCTGGGTAGTGCTATTCAGACCCACTCCTTTAGAAGAAAAAAAGAACATTATTTATAGGTTTACAGTACAATTTTACAGTCCAGGAGCACTTTCTCTGATGGGCTGATTGTAGGTATGTGCATAGTAGTTCTGGGTCCTACTAGAATATTTAAAATAAACAATGTAACTACACAAGTATTTTAAAAGTATACAAATGTTTATATGTATCACATGAAATTCAACATTCACTATGACATTTGAAATACTATTATTCATTTTAATCTTTGAAGAAGAAAGAAAAAAAGATCAACCAACAATAAAAATTGTTCAAAGACCCAAATCTTAAAGTCATAACAGTTCTAGCATATTATTTCATAGTGATTAATCTTACTTTTATGATCAAATAGCAAGCCCCTTCTGGGAGGTAATAGCAACTTCCATTTTTATTACATCCCCTATTGTGCACCATCTAAAACTAGACAGAAGACAAGACTATTGACAATTGTCGAATGATGGAAAGGCTGCCCTTCTGAATCGCTAGTACTTATACATACTTACACTTTTAGTCATTCAAATAATTTTTCCAACAACACGAACTCTAAATTCACTACTTTATTTAATGGGTTTGTAACATTATTTAGTATGAAGTAGGTCTGGCTTACAATTAAAAAAAATGAATTTCATTCATTTACAGTTCACAATTTGGGGGGATACTAAAGATTGAACCTAGGGGTACTATGCCACAAAGCTGTATATACAGTCCCCTTTTTTTTATTAAAAAATATATTTTTAGTTGTAGATGGACCTTTATTATTTTACTTATATGCAGTGCTGAGATTCGAACTCAGTGCCTCACACATGGTAGATAAGCATGCTACCACTGACCTACAACCCTAACCCTTATGTAGCCTTTTTTGAGATAGGGTCTTGCTAAATTGCCCAGACTGGCCTTGAACTTGCAATTTTCCTGCCTCAGCCTCCCACACAGCTGGGTTATAATTGCGCTCCACTACACCAGGCACAGCTCATAACTTTTATGGTAATGAAAAGTATACTTCATAGATGTTCGCTTGGCATAGATGGTTTCATGAGATTTACCTCTAGCACTGCTGAGCGGTTTCAGGTACAATGCTAATTCTTCTACACATTTCTTGGCTTCTTCATAATGCTTTGTGTCTTCAACCCCACTACACAAAGTAATGGGCTGCTGTTCAGGGACCTGCAGGAAAAGAGTATTCATTAATTAATTAAATGTTTTATTGTGTATAGTTTATGCACTGATAACTTGAACACTGGCAACATCAAAACTACTAAATTTACTTAATTAAAAGATCTTCCTCATATACACATCTACTGAATTGTTCCATCTCTAAAATGGCCTTATTGAGAGACAATTCACATACCATATTATTGATTGATTTTTAAGAACACAATTCAATGGTTTTTAGCACATTCCCAGTTGAATAACTATCACACAATTAACCTCAGAATTTCATCCCTCAAAAAGAAAATCTCATACCATTTTAACAGTTACTCCATCGTGTCATCCCAACCCACTGTAGGAAACACCAATCTATTATGTGTGGGTCTATGAATTTGCTTTTCCTGAATCTTTCATATAAACAAAATTACATAATCATATAATGTGTGGTCTTTTTTGACTCTTCTTTCACATAGCATATGTTTTTAAGGCCATGCAAGTTATAATATATTCTAGTGTTTTATTACTGAATAACACCTCATTGTATTGACATACCACATTTTATATGAGTCATCAACTGATAAGACATTTCAGTTTTCTATTTTTTGACTATAATGAATAATGCTGCTACAAATATTTGTATACAAGATCTTGTGTGAACCATTTTTTTGTTTTGTTTTTGCTTTTCTTGGGTACCCACACCTAGTGAGTGATAATATTTTGAAAATCTGCCAGACGATTTTCCAAAAGCAGAGTATCCTTTACACATTTACCTGCCACATGTGTAATTATATATTTATCACATATACATCCAAATATATTTATGTATATACATGTATATATGTGGGTGTGTGCGTGCGTATTTTTAAAATATACGAACGTGTTTGTATGTGTGTCCTGCACACTATACCCAGGATCTTATGCATGCCATTTGATTTTAATTGACAAATAATAATTGTCTAATTTATAGGGTATTTATATATAGACAATATATAATTGTCTATATTTATATGATATATTGTTCTGATAAATTTACAATCTGAAATGATGAATAATTTTGTCACTTCAGATAGATCTGCTAAAATAATTAGTTAACTGGAATATCTGTTTAACTTCAAACTTCTCTACACATTTTAAACGTTTTCTGGAATGATTTTAGATTCACAGAAAAGTTTGTAAGATTCTCTAAACTTCACTTCCTATGTGGTCAGTTCTCTACTACTACTCTTTCCTAAGTCTTGTCCTGCTGATATGGTTATACCTAGATTTTGTATTTACTATGTGCCAAGCTGTATAGGCATCAAAGAGGAAGGATATCTTTCACCATGTCTTCCACCCTTTTCTTTCTCCTACTCCCCCTCTTATTTCAAGCATTACTGTACATACATGGTATATGGCACAAACAAGCAAGGAAGGACTATGAACTCTTCATCCCTACTTTAGAAATTTCAAGAATTACTGTGATAATAGCAAAGCATCATGGGGAATCTCTTTTCCAATAAAATATTTAAACCTTTATAAGAAGCTATAAAAGGACAAATCAATATGTGATAATTTGTCTAAGGTGAAAGGAATCCTTCCTTTTCCTCCTACATCATCTGTGCAAACAGCCTCAGTACAGTTGAGAATAAAGCTGGGTTCAAGGCCTGGCCCATGTAATGGGGCCCTGAGACTGTCACTTTAATTCTGTGGGCTCTTTTTTTTCACCTATATACTTATAGAATACTAGTAATTTAGACTAGCTCTGATCCTACATACGTGTTCGAGTGTTCTAATACTTATTGTCTTTAAAACTTGAGATCTTTTTCATTTTCTTCTCAGATTTCCCTTTTATTCTAAATATTCTCCTGACACAAGTGTTCTCCTAATTTATTGGGTTACAGTCCTACACTGAGAAATGTGACTTTGGTGAAAGTGAGGGCAGTGGGTATTGGGGATTAAACTCTGGGTTGCCTTACAACTGAGTTATATCCGTAGTCCTTTATATTTTTTATTTTGAAACAGGGCCTTGCTAAGTTGCTGAGGCTGGACTCAAACCCTGTAATCCTCCTGTCTTAACCTCACAAGTTGCTGGGATTGGACATGCACCACCACACTGAGTGAGAAATGCTACTTTTTATGGGAGTCTTGTTGGAACACCTACCATCTGAATTAACACCTGCCTCAGTCGTTAAGTAAGATCAAATTCTAGGCACAAAAAAAGAAATGCAATTATGAACTTCCTAAGGAAAAATATAGATGTATCTTTGTGTAAGGATGAAGTTAGTCAATTTCCTACTTTCCATACCCTCCCTCCCTTCCTTCCTTTTTATTTTTTAGTTGCAGTTGGACATCTTTATATGGTGCTGAGGATCGAACCCACGGACTCACATGTGTGAGGTGAGAGTTCTACCCGAGTCACAATCCCAGCCCTCCATACACTATTTTCCAAAGGGAGTCACTATGTATAGCCCACATGTGTATTGAGGGTAGAGTTTATTTAAATTTATTTGGAATTCCGCATGAGAAATCCAGTCTCTTTCTCTATTCATTTAGGTTTTTATCTGTATATACTTGAATAATTATTTTATACTTTGGTAACAATCCAATACAATTCTATTTGTTTTGTTTTCAAACTGTTTCAGATTTGACCACTGAGAGCTCTTTCAGATGATTCCTGTGTGCCTATGACATATCCCCTTCACTGACTGTATTTGAGCTTTTAGACTTTTTAGCACTAGATGCTCCAACTTCCTATTGCAGGGCTACAATCAGCCACTTTTCCAAAGAATGCTGGTTTCTTTTAGTGAAGAACTATATTTAGAAGCCAAAATTGAACACTAGGTATGAATGCTGATATTGGGGTATTGTGCTTGCTAGTCCATCTTGGCTGACAAGGCAAAAAAAAATGTGTGTATATTATACCCCAGGTGTGTGTGTGTGTGTGTAAATATTACTATAAAACCATTTGTATGTATATTCAGTTAAAACCAAGTTTCCACTGATGCCCCAATTCTAAGCCATTAGCACAAAGATCATTCTAGCCTCTTCCTCTTTGCATATCTATAAACTTCTAATAATGAGAAATTTCATTCTCTACCATCTGCCTCCCATTTACTTAAAAGTTTAATTCCCATATACATGTACAGCAGTGTCAAAATTAATTCATACTTTCATGGGGAAAACACTTTATCAATTAGAACACACTGTTCATATATAATATCTAATGCCTTTAATTTTCTAAGAATTTACTTACTTTGAACTAGTAAGTATCTAAAGTTAATTAGGTTAGCACCTTTCCTCTACAGCCCTTGCAGTGACGTTGTTTCTTTTATTTCAGATTGTTCTCCATAAACTTTTGTAAAGTTTTGTGTTTTAGCTAGGTGTGGCGGCACACTTCTGTAATTTCAGTGATTTGAGAATCTGAGACATGAGAATCCCAAGTCAACATCAGCCTCAGCAACTTAGTGAGACTATCACAAAATAAAAAATAAAAGGGGCCAGGGATGAAGTTCAGTGGTAAAGCAACCCTGGGTTAAAATCTCTTTTTGAAAAATGCAGAATATCATACATCCAACAAATACGGAATCATATAGTTTCACTGCCCTAAGAAATACCCTATTTTTTATCAGTCCTCCTGCCTTCCTACTGAATCCTAGCAACCAATGATATTTTTATTGTGATTTTTAATTTTGTATACAATATCACATATTTGGAATCATACAGTATTGTAGGATTTTCAAAGTGGCATCTTTTACTCAGCAATGTATATTTGAGGTTTATCTGTGTCTTTTTGTGGCTTAACTACTACTTCCTTTTATTATTTCATTTTATACAATATTCTAATTACATGAATATACCAATGTTTATTCATTTGCTTATTGAAAGACATCTTGATTACATTTTTTTGCAATTCTGAATAAAACTGGTGTAAATAGTCAAATAAAAGTTTCTGTGTAAACATATTTTCAAATTAGTTGGGCAATTATCAATAATAAACTAATAAGAGACTACCAAACTGTCTTCTAAAGTGGTTGTTAGATTTTTCATTCCTACAAGTAAAAAATAAAAGTTTGTGTAGCTCCATTCTCTTCAGCATTTGTTGTCCATGTTTCAGAATTTGGTTTTTCTAATAGGTAAGCAAAGGTATGAAAAGCTGTGAGCAGTTGCTTTAATTTGCTATTCCTAGTGATAATAGTTAGCAATTTTTTCCCTATTAGTGCATTATAGTTGAACACATTGGTATGATTTGTTGTTATATATTTGTACATGCATACAATATAAAAATATAATTTGGCCAATATTATTGCCCAGTATTTCCTCTTTCCCTCCTCTTCCTCCTCCCCTTATTTCCTTTCTTCTACTAATGTGAGAAACTTTTCATCTGCCATATTTGTGTCTTCTTTGCTGGGATGTCTATGTAGATCTTCACCCATTTTTAATTGGCTTGTCTTTTAAACATTGAGTTAAAAATTGTATATATTCTAGATATAAGTCCCTTATATGATTTTAGTATTATTTTCCTCCATTCAGTGGGTTGTTCTTTTTTTGTGGTACTAAGGATTGAACCCAGGGCCTCCTGAACGCCAGGCAAGTCTTCAACCACTGAGATAATAGTCAAATAAAAGTTTCTGTGTAAACATATTTTCAAATTAGTTGGTTAATTATCAATATTAAACTAATAAGAGACTACCAAACTGTCTTCTAAAGTGGTTGTTAGATTTTTCATTCCCACAAGTAAGAAATACTCAGCCCATTTTATTTTATTTTGAGACATGGTTTTGTTGAATTGCCCAGGCTGGACTTGTAAACCTCCTGCCTTAGTCTCCTGAATAACTGATATTACTGGCTATGTGTCACCAAGACAGGCTCTGTACTTTCGAACTTAATAAATATTTAGTAGTGCTGGTGGTAATATCAAGATAGGCATATAAATAAAGGTTTCCTTTTGAATAAACTATCCTAGAATACCTCTCTTTATCTTCGACACATGTAATAACATCAATTTTTGTCATACTTTAGCAATTTACAGAAGATTAAACTTTTATACTAAATATATGGCACTTCAGACTTAAACTGAACAAATCAATAGTGAAGAATTATCTAAATGAATCATATCTAACACTCAAAAACTTGTCTTTAAATCTTGTGAGGAAAATGACCTTTGAGAAGACTAGGGGCTGGGAATGTAGCTCAGTAGTAGAGTGCTTACCTCATATGCACGAAGCCCTGAATTGAATCCCCAGTTCCACGGAGTGCGGGGGGTGGGGCACTATCCCATCATCTAATTTGAGAACACTTACATAAAACTTTCGAAGTATTACCTTCAGAATTACCACACTAACTTCCAAATGTAGCTAACCAGGGATATTTGATCCTCTTTTAAATAAGTGCTTCTTAAAAGCTGTGCTCTGTTGATTTTGTCACCTTTTCATCATTTCAGTTAGTATCTAATATGTAAAACTGCCTGAAGCAGCTTTATCTCTTCTATTAATTCAGTGCAAGGGTTTATGAATAGTATTTTCCTCAGCGCAAAGAATTCCTTATGACTTATCTCTTAGGTTTCTCTAGTAATCTGAATAGCTAGGGTTCTTAAAAAAATCTAAGAATAAATGAACATTTCAATATCATGAATGAAAAATACTGAATTACTAGTGTATCTTGTAATATACTGAAATAAAGGATCAACATAGTACAAGAAAGCATCATATCTATTTAAATAGAAGACAATGTTATTCAATTCTAATTCAACAAGTTTTTGTCAAGATCATGCATGTGCACACACAAACACACACACACTCAATTTAAAAACTATTAAGTCACCCATCTTACCTGAGCACCCACTAGCTGCAGCAATGCTGAGTTCACAGGAAGGAGCTCAATGTCTGTATTGATAGTGGTCTGGTCAAATGGGCAAGCCTTGCGGTGGAGTTTGTTCAGGCACATCTTACAGACAGTATGGCCACAGCCCAAACTGATGGGCTTTCGAATTGTTTCGTCGAAAGTCTGAGTGCAAATTGGGCAGGAGAGGAAATCCGTCCATTGTGGAGCTTGTACAGGCATTGCTTCTGGAGTTACAATTCACTAATACACACACACACACACACAAATCTAAAGCAAAGATTCCACTGGAATCAAAATCTTTGAAAAAAGTTTATCTTTTTTTTTTTTTGTTAAATATCTTCTGTAGATACAGTCAGCACATAGTGTGAAATATAACCTGGAAAACAAAGAAAAATGAAAAAATTTAGAGTATGTTTCATGTCAATTCAACTGTTGAAGTCAAAAGTGCAGTCTCCACCCTACAACTTCTCATAACAGTTTTATAGCACAGTAATCCATCTTTTTGCACTTTCACAGAATTAAAGCCATAATAAAAATGTCTAGTCTCATTCCTTCATTTTAGAAATGGGGACTAGTCCCACAGAAAGATGAAATAACTTGCCTAAGGTGATGCTTTAAAAGTTAGTAACTGTTCCAGGGGGGATTGGGGTTGTGGCTCAGTGGTAGAGCGCTTGTGAGGTTCACATGTGAGACACTGGGTTCGAGCCTTAGCATCACATAAAAATGAATAAATAAAGATATGTGCAAAAAAAAATAAGCTTCATTTAAAAAGAAAAAAGAAAGTAATTGTTTGGAGGGGGCTATTAATATTTTGTTTCCTGATCTGAATATGTTACATGGGTGTGGAGTGTTCAGTTGTGAGAATTTATCAAGCTCTTCATTTTATGTATGCTATAAATCAAGAGGC
This sequence comes from Marmota flaviventris, assembly GCF_047511675.1. Classification (NCBI taxonomy): domain Eukaryota; kingdom Metazoa; phylum Chordata; class Mammalia; order Rodentia; family Sciuridae; genus Marmota; species Marmota flaviventris. The sequence goes on along the minus strand of NC_092509.1, from coordinate 102,418,907 downwards.
CTTTTAAAACTGGCCTAAAATTAAAAATACCTTAAAAAATATTTTACCATCAAATTTGGTGAAATTAATAAGAAAAATTACTCCTCAGTTTACAAAGAACTTAAAAACAGCATACTAAAGGGACACGGCCATATCAATGTTTATAGCAACACAATCCACAATAGCTAAATTATGGAACCAACCTAGATGTCCTTCAGTAGATGAATGGATAGGAAAACTTTAGTTTATGTACACAATGAAACATTATTCAGCATTAAAAGAGAATAAAATCATGGAATTTGCAGGTAAATTGATGAAGCTGGAGACTATAATGCTAAGTTAAGAAGCCAATCCCCCCCAAAACAAAGTGTTTTCTTTGATATGAGGATGCTGACTCATAATGGTGATGGAGAAGAGCATGGGAGGAATGGAGGAACTTTAGATAGGGCAAAGGGGAGGGAAAGAAAAGGAGGGGGTAAGAGGGTAGGAATGATGGTGGAATGAGTAGACATCATTACCCTAAGTACATGTATGAAGACACAAATGGTGTGAAAACACTTTGTGTACAATCAGTGACTTGAGAAATTGTGTTCTATGTGTATAATATGAAATTAATTGCATTCTGCCATTATGTATAATAAATTACAATAAATAAATAATTTAATAATAAAGAGATGGTGAAGTTTTTCAGGGTTTATTTTTAAGGTTTACACATTCCTAATAGTCTTACATAATGGTGGCTAAGGCAGGAGGATTGTGAGTTCAAAGCCAGACTCAGCAACTTAGCAAGACCCTGTCTCTAAATAAAATATTAACAATAGCTAGGAAGCAATACATGGTGGTGCACACCTGTAATACCAGCAGCTCAGGAGGCTGAGGAAGGAGGATCATCAGCACAAAGTCAGCCTCAGCAAGAGTGAGGTGGTAAGAAACCCAGGGAGACCCTGTCTCTAAATAAAATACAAAATAGGGCTGGGGGATGCGGTTCAGTAGATGGTATTTAAAATTTAAAAAAAAAAAAAAGGATTTTTCAAATCTCCAAATTTAAGAATCAGAACAATTACTATTAACCAGAACTCATATGCAGTTCAATTTTACTACTGATCTATTTTTGGTGGGCTAATGAAAAACGAATCATAAAATTCATCACTGTGTCTATCAAAAGTTTTCGCCAAATAAATATAAAACCCAACCTGAAACCTCTAACACATATTTTAAACAATACCCACTACATACTACATTTATAAATAACTGTAGTTTTAAAAAATGAGAACTGACATTAAGAATAAAGTACAATAGTATTACAACTCATTAAAGATTTAATTATGCTCAATAGTCTACTTACAAAGATGAATCATTTAAAGTATAATGAAACAGAAGTCAATTATTTATACTTGTTATTCTTCAAGTATTACATTTAATTCACATTTTATTGAAATTACTCAACCTTGAATAGAAGCCCATTATTGATGAGAGAATGGTTTCTATTATGTATGCTAAAAACTTTTTGCACATTCATTCAACAAATATTGACAAGCACTATTATGTGCCAGGCTATTTAAATTATGGGTAAGCCAATTAAGGTGGCACACACCTATAATCCTAGTTATTCCAGCTGCTTAGGAGGCCTGTGAGGCAGGAATATTGCAAGTTAGAGGTCAGACCGGCAACTTAGCCAGACCTTGTCACAAATAAATTTTTTTAAAAAGGGCTGGGGCTGTAGCTTGGTGGTAGTTGCCCCTGGGTTCAATCCTCAGTACCACAAAACATAAATAAATCAACTTAACTTTGTTTGGATTTTTACAATGTATGCTACTAGAAAATAAAAATGAACACTGGGGACTGGGGGTTTAGCTGAGCAGTATAGTGCTTTGACTAGAAGGTGTGAGGTCCTGGGTTTGATCACCAACAAAAATTAAAATTTTTTTAATTGTCTATTTTCATTTCAGCCCCACCGGCCCATGCTGGGGATTGAACCTAGCACCTTGCACACACTAGGCAAGCACTCTACCACCAAGCAATACCCCTAGTTCCAAAATGAAAAAATATTTAACTACTTTACAGAAAGCTCTCAAATTAATTTTAATTCTATAGTTAGTTATTTGCATATATATCCAAATGGATCTCACAACACTAAGAGTAAATTGTGAAACTGACTATATTTTGACTTCTTTAATAAAGCACTATAAATAGTTATTACTATTCGATAAATTGAGACTGTCTTCTAGATGCTAAAAAAGAAAAATCTATATCTATTTGTAGAGTGAAATGCTACATTGGTACATGGGGTTATAACAGGCTCAAAATTAAACAGCCAAAAAGGTGTTTAGAAGATATAATCAAAATGAGAGCTGGAAACTACATGTTTGATAAAGCTGATTAAGTTGCTAAAGCATCATCCACAGGAATTATTTATAAAGGGAAAATAGCACTGTATTCCTATAAACAATACCAACTCCAAATAGCACAAATATATTTTATTGCATATCATTATAATTTTTATTATTCATACAGCTATGCACCACACGCTGTGCTAAATGCTTCATACAGAGCAAATCCATAAGTATATTATCCCATTTGCAGGTAAGAGAAATGGAGATTTAGAAAGGCTGAATAGGCTGGGCTGAGGATGTAGCTCAAGCGGTAGCGCGCTCACCTGGCATGCGCGGGGTGCTGGGTTTGATCCTCAGCATCACATTAAAAAATAAAATAAAGATGTTGTATAAGAGGTTGTGAGGGGAATGGGAAAATAAACAAGGAGAGAAATGAATTACAGTAGATGGGGTAGAGAGAGAATATGGGAGGGGAGGGGAGGGGGGATGGTTGAGGATAGGAAAGGTAGCAGAATACAACAGTCACTAATATGGCATTATGTAAAAATGTGGATGTGTAACCGATGTGATTCTGCAATCTGTATTTCGGGTAGAAATGGGAATTCATAACCCACTTAAATCTAATGTATGAAATATGATATGTCAAGAGCTTTGTAATGTTTTGAACAACCAATAAAAAAAAGAAAAAATAAATAAATAACCTAAAAAAAAAATAAAGATGTTGTGTCCACCAAGAACTAAAAAATAAATATTAAAAAAATTCTCTCTCTCGAAAGAAAGAAAGACTGAATAAGCTAAAAAGGCAGATATTAACTCAGATATTCTTGCTCAAAACCCAAACTCTTGACTCATACCACCATGCCCAGGTTAAAGATTAACATATAGCAAAGGGAAAACTACTTGCAGTTTCATTAAATAAACCATATAAGACAGTAAAGTTGGTATAAATCGACCCAAACCTGCATTTTGTTCTAACAGCTACTGACTTCACAGCCATTAGGTCCTTTTGACAAACTTGTTGCCAAATCTAATGGTCAGGTTAATCTAATCTTACTTGTATTCTCAAAAAGATATGAAACTGCTACTCTCACCATGTCATGAATGTTGTCATGAACAACATTCCTCTCCTTTTGAATTCACTTGCTATTTTTCTGAACCCTTAATTTTTTTAAAATTTATTTTTTAGTTTTCGGTGGACACAACATCTTTATTTGTATGTGGTGCAGAGGATCGAACCCAGCTCCGTGAGCACGCCAGGCGAGCACGCTACCGCTTGAGCCACATCCCCAGCCCCCTGAACCCTTAAATTTTGAAAGGGCTTTATCTTGAGTTTTCTTTTCTCATCATTTTCCAGTTTAAAATCCTGAAATAGTTTCTCATTATATTTAGAATAAAATGCAGATTTCTTACTCTGGTTTAAAAAGCCCTGAATGATATGACTTCTAATTATCTCTCAAACTACTATTTTTTTTGGTACTGGGACTTTTAACCCAGGCACTCTTTACATCCTCAGCTACATCCTCAGCCCTTCTGATTTTGAGACAGGGTCTCACTAAGCTGTGTAGGGCCTCAGGCACTAAGTTGCTAAGGCTGGTCTCAAACTTGCCTTCTGCCTCAGCCTCCAATTTTAATTTTTGAACACTGTCCCATCACTGGATCTGAGTGCTAACTATTCTGTTAATGTTTGAATCAAAGGCCACTCTAGGTAATTTCCAAAGCACAAAAAATGTCAGCCACTCTTGGTAATTTCCAAAGCACAAAAAATGTCAACTTCTCAGCTTTCCCTGACCACTTACACTACCTAACAATCTTTATTATTACTCTCATTCTACCACAACGTTTAAATTCTCTGAAACATTTCTGCCATCTGTAAATTTACTGATATTTTGTTATTCAAAGTCTATTTTCTCCTATTAGAATACTATCTCCAGGAGGGCCAGGATTGTGGCTCAATGGCACAGCACTTATCTCACACATATGAGGCACTAGGTTCCATCCTCAGCACCACATAAAAATAAATAAATAAAATAAAGGTATTGTGTTCACCTACAACTTTAAATAAAAGAATACCATCTCCAGCAAAGTAGAGACCAAATCTGTCTTATTCACAACCAAAGTTATAGATACTCACTTCAATTCAAGTACACTAAAAAGTTTAGAATTCAGAGACCTGCCAACAATCTCAACATGATTCATAAAACCTTCTCATGAATCTCAAAGTATTTAAAGACTTCAGATTAAGAAATTCTAACCTGTACTGCTCCTTTACAACTCTTAAAAGTCTAATAAGCATTTGAGATTTATTATATGTTTAGCACTCTGAAATATGAAAAGCAAGGAGTTAAATATTTAATATTTCCTTGCTTTCCCATGAAATTTCATGTAAATGTGGCTATAAACAAGATTTGTAAATTATTCTGTTGTAACATAAAACTGTATTGGTGAAAGATACCTCAAAGAACATCTAGTTCTAGCTTAATTAGTTTTCTAACATAAGATGACTAACTTTACATATGTCCCTACTAGTAACAAGTATTGTTATGCTTTTCAAATACTTTTCATTTAATCTTTAAGGCCTAAGTAGTTGGCAATTTCCTTTATTTTTATTAAAAAAATAATATTCAGAGAACTCATCCAAGGTTACATAGGGAGTAAGCAGGTAAACGCAACTCACAATCACCTTAGGTCTACTTGACACTAAAATCTTTGAGGTATCCACCGCATCAGTTTAGCATGGAGTAGGCTGAAGAAAAGAGAAGTAAAAATTTCAATCAAAAATCACACACTTGGGCTGGGGATATGGCTCAAGCGGTAGCATGCTCGCCTGGCATGCGTGTGGCCCGGGTTCGATCCTCAGCACCACATACAAACAAAGATGTTGTGTCCGCCAATAACTACAAAAAAATAAATATAAAAAAAAAAGTCACACACTTTCTAAAGGCAGAAATGGGATTAAAAGCCAAATACACAGATTTGTGTTTTAGTGTCCCTTACAACCTAATTAGATTAATTTTACATACAAACTCATCACTGATAGCGTCATATTGAAAATATAACAAACAATATGTGGCCTAGATTAAGTCATCCATTAGCCTTGGAGAAACAATGTAAAACTGTTTCATGCTCATTCTCTTTATCACATTCTCAAAGGCTTTGTTGGTGGGGAAAATAAGGATCACTGGCCTAAGCATATTGAAATAACTGTAGAAAACATAAAGGTATATAAAAAAGAAGAAATAATTCATATGAACATGTGTTCTGTATTTACACCACAATCTCAACAGACTCTTACAAAAATCTTTTCAAGTAATATTTATGTGGGTCAATGTTTTTTAAATGATTACAGTGAAATATCTCCCTCCTACCTCTATCTCCTATGCCCCTAGTTCTCATTTATCTCACAGGTAAACCATTATATTACTTTCCTTTTAATTAAGCATGTAGATCAACATATAACTAATTGGAAAGAAAGTACTTTAAATGCTATTATTCAAAATTTTCTGTCTCTTCATTAAGTTTTCTTACAAATTATAGCTAAAAATATTTTTTCATTCTCAGTAAAAATTAAATAATTCAGTTTTATTACACAACATGTTTTACTATATGTCCAGTAATAAGGATAAAAAATGATGAAGCTAAGTTATTCCATGCCTACATGGAACTTACTTGTTTCTTTATATTATATAAAAATAATAATTGTACAACTAAACACATGACTGCAAATTATGGTACATTATAGGATGGTAAAGTACAGGGAAATACAAGATAAAGTGTTAAGAGATGAGACTAAAGAATTAGCCAAGGACTGAGAATGTAGCTCAGTAGTGGAATGCTTGACGTCATGGGTCAGATCCTTCCCTCTGGGAAAAAGGAAGGCGGTGGGGAGAAAAAGAAAAGAATTAGCAAGGATCAAATAACACAGGACCTTCCAACTCCTATTATGGTCATTAAGTGAAGAGTAACACACCTAATAAAATAGTTCTTAGAGACAATTATAACAAGCTTGATATATGTACTGTGTATATTGTATATGCTGTTAATTGTATACACTGTGAGTATAAGAACAATTTCCACTCCCTCATTTCCAAACATTTTTTTAAGTTTCTCAAACAGTTGTTTTTATCATCTTTAAACACAAAATATATCTGAAATACACAGGATATATAGTTGAATAAATATAATAAGTGTTTTTTCAGTCAAGAATAAACATATGAGCTAGATGCATTGGTGCACACCTGTAATTCCAACAGCTAGGGAAGCTAAGGTAGGAGGATTGAGAGTTCAAAGCCATCCTCAGCAACTCAGCGAAGCCCTAAGCAACTCAGCAAAACCCTGTCTTTAAATAAAATATTAAAAAGTGGCTCAGGAGTTACGCGCTCCTGGGTTCAATCCCCAGTACCAAAAAAAAAGAAAAAGAAAAAGACAACATCAAAACCAATAAAACACGCACATGAAATGAAATAATTAAAATACCAACACCCTTATGCAGGACAAAGAGATGACTCATGTCCCAGACAGCACGAGATTTCATCATGATACTCAGAACAGAGAACAATTTAAAACTTCTTAATTATTCTGGCATTTTTCATTTAATATTTTTTGGTCCACTACTGACCATGGGTAACTTTGTCCAGCATATCCATATTGCATATGCTACCTGCTTATTAGGTGCCTAACTGTCTTCTGGTTATCAGATCAACATTGTTTATGTTGAAGTAACCCTTTTACTTAAAAATGGCCCCAAAGAAAAAGATTAGTGATGCAAAGATTAGTGATGCAAATTCAAACACCACCACACACTTTATTTTAAAAAATTTATTAGTTATTGATGGACCAATACAGAAGGACAGGGGCTGGGGTTGTGGCTCAGCAGTGGAGTGCTCGCCTGGCATGTGCAGGACCCTGGGTTCGATCCTCAGCACCACAAAAAAATAAATAGGTGAAATAAAGGCATTGTGTCCAACTACAACTAAAAAATAAATATTAAAAAAAAAAAACACAGAAGGACAGATTAACTTTGGTCCTTTGTGGCAATGCTGCGGGGTATAAAGGAAAAAACACATACATGTATGTGAACACACATGACACAGTACCATACATATTAATAAATTCCATATGATTCATGATTTCAGGCATTCACTAGCGGTCTTAGAAAATATCCCAAGGATAAGGGGAATATAAATACATGTTTAAAGCAATGCTGTAATGCAGTTATCATCCCAATTTTAAAAAAATAAAAAACCCTAAGTACAGAGAAATACCCAGTGTCAGTAAGTGGCAGGACTATGATTCAAACACAAGCCCAAATCTTAAGCTGGTACTTTTTTTTTTTTTTTGGTACTGGGGATTGAACTTATGGGTACTCAACCACTAAACCACATCCCCAGCCCTATTTTGTATTTTATTTAGAGACAGGGTTTCACTGAATTTCTTACCATCTCACTTTTGCTGAGGCTGGCTTTGAACTCCTGATCCTCCTGCCTCAGCCTCCCAAATTACTGGGATTACAGGCATGCACCACCACACATTTTTATTTTTTATTTTATTTTAAAAAATTTATTAGTTATTGATGGACCTTTATTCATTTGTATGTGGTGCTGAGAATCGAACCCAGTGTCTCACTCATGCTAGGTAAGTACACTAACACTGAGCCACAACCCCAGCCCCTACCACGACACACTTTTAAACACTACAGTTTGTTTCACCTTACAGATAGAAGTTAACAGTCACTAACATGAAGAAGATTTGGGGAATGATGGAAATGTTCTAAAACTGATGGCAGTGATGGTTACAATTATTTATTATGATTACTATCATAAATCATATATTATTATGATTTGTACAATTAAAATACGTGAATTTTATGCTATGCAAATTAATTTCAAGAAAGCTATTAAAATAATCACTAAACTTTTTTAAAAATAAAGTTTAGTTTTCACATTTTTAAACATAATAATTTAGCTAGGCATGGTAGCGCACATCTGTAACACCAGCTACTCAGGAGCAATTTCCAGGTCAGATTTGGGCGTCCTAGTGAGACTCTGCCTCCCCACAAAAATGGCTGGAGATTTGGGGAATGATGGAAATGTTCTAAAACTGAACAATGGTAGGATACCCCTAGGTTCAATCCTCCTATATCTTAAACTATCATAAAAATATAGACTATTCAAATTTGTTCTATGAGCACAGCAATAGATTTATTAAATAGCTAAATTACCTTGCTTTGAAGATTTCATTTAAATGTATTACAAATTTACTGCCATCTCCTCTATTACAGATTTATTTTATCTGTCTGATTTAGAAAGAAAATGGAAACTAAAATCCATTAACTATCTATTCTGGGCTAATCACTCCTCTGAAGTATCATTATACCCATTTTATATATAATAACTCAAGGTTGAGTAGCATTATTGGCCCAAAGCTAATAAATCATTGAACTGGAACCCAGGTCTTAGGTGAATGTGAAGTGTAATTTTGCCTGAGAAAAACATTAAACAAACCTTATTGTCTGTAAGAAAATCTTCAATCTCTTCCCACCCCAGAAATTAGTTTTTAGAATCATGATTTTTGACCTTAATTTCCATTTCTCTGGAACATTTCAATAGCAAGCAGGACCACATTAAGAGAAAAAGAAAAAAAATTTATCTTGAAAAATGAAGGCAGGAAATAACACAAAGAAAAATAAACATTTATTTTTATATTTTGTATTTGAATTCTCAGCAGAACATCAATCAACTGAGAAGAAATAAGAGTCTTAAGATTTGAGGAGGGCTGGGGATGTGGCTCAAGCGGTAGCGCGCTTGCCTGGCGTGTGTGCGGCCTGGGTTGGATCCTCAGCACCACATACAAAACAAAGATGTTGTGTCCGCCAAAAACTGAAAAATAAATATTAAAAAAAAAAAAAGATTTGAGGAAACCTGAGGTTTTTCCAGTAATAATACCCTGTGGAGACCCAATTTTGTTGGAAAAATTTCTTCCCCTAATATATGGATTTAATTATAACCCTATAGTATACAACACCCTATATTTGAATAACCTAATATGCTAGTGTTGGTACAAATGGACAAGTACCTGAGTCAGATATAAAGAGAAGGGCTATTGAGCTAGAGAAAAGCCTGAAAGTGGAACTTGCTAAACGGGTGAGGAAATATGAAAAGTATTAATTCAGATGACTTAATTTTTCACAGTGTTAAGGCAAAAAGAAACATTTTTAGCTCCAACTAAATTTAGGAGGAAATGCAGTAAAGTGGGACAAAAACCATTAATGGGGAAGCTGCCTGACCTTCAGTTGAAACAGAGAATCCCATGAAAATGTTAAATGACAGCCTTTATTTAACTTCATGTATATAGATGAATCTTTGGACTCAAGTTATGTATTGTATGTAAATGTGCTACACCAAGGGGACATTAGCAATTATTACAGAGGTGATGAAATGAAATGGTCAGACTCAAAAGCAACATCTTTAAAGGAGCTCTGAGATAAAGGAAAATTTAAGAAATATATCAAAAAGCAAACAGTTATTCTTTTTTTCAGTTTTTGCATTAACACTATTGAATATTACATATACTATACTGTACTGTCAAGTATATAACTATGTCATCACCATTTAGTGGTAGGCCAAAAACCAAGGACATAATGAAAACTGATTACTAAAATCAAGAATATTCTGGAATATACTTTACATTTAAGCTTATTCATTTTTTTGTTAACTGCTTTTAAATTAAACAGATTTCTAAAACTGGTTGTTTTCTTTGTGAAATTTGATGTCTTTTCTTAATTATGCCTTTAAAAAAAATTAAGGGGCTGGAGTTGTGGATCAGCTGTAGAGTGCGAGATGCTGGGTTCGATCCTTAGCACTACATAAAAATAATAAATAAATAAATGTATTGTGTCCAACTATAAGTTAAAAAAAAAATCATCAATATAATTTGGTCCCAATACAAAAGACACATGAATAAATGAGACTAGGCCAAGTGTTTTAACAAGACCTAATTTTTCAAGTCATCTTTGCAATTAGTTCTGCTACTGCAATAATGCTCATTTTTATACAGGAAGTTTGCTCCTCCTGTTCCAGAAGTTATTTTGAGATACAATGATAAATCTGATTGGCAAATAACTGATAATTTTAAATAGTGAGGACAAATGCTCACAAGCAAAAGAAAACCTTAACCTGTGCCAAATATATGTTTCAGATCATTTGTTAAGCACTATCCCATGGAATTCTGAGGGATCTGATAAAATTGAGACATTTTAAAGGATGGCACTAACATAGTTGGCGCTCTACATCCTTGAATTCAACCAATCAGGAATAGAAAGTGCAGTTAGGATGGGCATAGTGGCTCACACATGTAATCCCAGCTACAGGGAGGTCTGAGACAGAAGGATACAAAGTTTGTAGTCAGTCTTGGCAACTTAGCAAGACCCTGTCTCAAAAGTAAATAAGTGAGAAAGACTTGAGGATGTAATGCAGTGCACAGATGACTGGTAGTAGTTTTTAGCAATAAAGAATGTTTGAAATAAGGTATGCAAATTAGGGGCCGGGCACTGCAGATCAAATGTGGGGCACTCTAACCACCGAGCAATATCCCCAGACTCCCATGTATGCTAGGCAAGTGCTTTACCACTGAGCTACATCCTCAGCCTCCAAAGGCCCCCAGCCCTTTTTATTGTTTGTTTTGAGACAGGTTCTTGTGAATCTGCTGAGGATAGTCTCAAACCTGTAATCCTCCTACTCTGGCTCCCAAGTCACCACCACACCTGCTATATATTAAGTTCTTTAGATATAATGCTACTTTACAGTCAATGGACTACAAGGTTGTATAAAGTAACTTTTATATGCATTGGGCAATCAAAAAAATTTGTGCGACTACCTTTATTCCAATATTTGCTTTACTGCTATAGCCTAGAACAGAACTCCCTCCCAGAATCCCCAAGGTATGCCTATAGATACTCCAAGTTCCTTAGAAATCAGAGAATAATATTAGAGTTTTTTTCCTATTTTCTCTATGGTTCTAATACATATGAAGTCATCCTACATATATTAGAAATCTTATTAATTAGGCTTCTAGGAAGCTACTAGTTAAGAAATCTAGGGAAGGGCGTGGTGACACACATCTGTAATTCCAGAGGCTTGAGAGGCTGAGGCAGGAGAATCACGAGTGCAAAGCCAGTCTTAGCAACTTAAGAAGACCCTAAGCAAATCAGCAAGTCCCAGTCTCCAAATAAAATATTTCTTAAAAAGGGTTGGGGATGTGGCTCCATGGTTATGTGCCCCTGAATTCAATCCCCAGTACAAAAAAAGGGGGGGAATCAATCAATCAATCCACGAATCTAGGGCCTTACCATTTAGAGTGACACACAAAGGTCAAAATGATATGGACAAAAATAACTGGAACACAGTAAACCAATTAAACCTAATTTACCCCCAAAACCAATTCTTCTCAAGTGTATTTGAAACATTCTCCATGCTAGACCATATACTAGACAATTAAGCAAATCTCAAAAAAATTTTGAAGCATTAAGATAATAAGAATGTTCTCCAGGGGCTGGGGATGTGGCTCAAGCGGTAGCGCGCTCGCCTGGCATGCGTGCGGCCCGGGTTCGATCCTTAGCACCACATACAAAAACAAAGATGTTGTGTCCGCCAAAAACTAAAAAATAAATATTAAAAAATTCTCTCTCTCTCTTAAAAAAAAAAAGAATGTTCTCCAACCATGATGGAGTGAAAGAAATTTGGAAAACTCTTAAATATAGGGACGTTAACCCTAACCAATAGTCCAAAAAAGAAATCAAAAAGGAAATTAGAAAATGTTTTTAAATGAATGAAAATAACACACCATACCAAAACTTACACGATACAACTAAAGAGGGTCCAATAGGAAATCTATATAGTTTTAATACTTGTATTTAAAAAGAAAAATGTCAAATCAATAACCTAAGACAGTGGAAAAAGAACAAACTGAACCTAAAGCAAGATGAAGGAAGAAAGTTAAGAGTGGAAATTAGAACACAACACAGAAAATCAACAGGGAAAAAAAATAATCAATGAAATACAAAACTTTTCTTTAAGAGCATTACATTAAAACATTTTTTTTAGGGGAAACAAATGAAAGGAAAAACAAACTGACAAATCTAAAAAGCAAGACTGACCAAGGAGGGGAAAAAAAAGAGAGAGAGAGAGGATTCAAATTACTAGAATCAGAAATGAAAGAGCAATACTACTATTATCCTTACAGAAATAAAAACATTTATAAAGAAATACTATAAGGAACTGAGGTTGTGGCTCAGTGGTAGAGTGCTTATCTAGCACACGAGGCACTGGGTTCAAACCCCAGCACCACAAAAAAATAAATACATAAAATAAAGGTATTGTGTCCAACTACAACTAAAAAAATATTTTAAAAAATAGATGAAAAAAATCTAGATGAAATGGACAAATTCCTTAAAAGATATACTAAGCTGGGAAAAACTGACTAAAAAAGAAATAGGTAATGGAAGATCTCTTACAACTGGAGAGACTGAATTTTAGTTAAAAAACTATGACCTAAGAAAAGCTTAGGACCAGATGGATGCAATGGAAAATTCTATTAAAAAAATTTTTAAAGAATTGATACTAATCTTTCATAAACTCTTCAAACAATAGAAGGTACAATACCCAGCTCAATCTCCAAAGTTTGAATTATGCTGATACTAAAATGAGACACAGAAAAAACAAAACCAAAACACCACTAATATGCAGAAGTCCTCAACAAAACACTAACAGAATCTAGCAGTATATTTTTAAAAACATTATACACCACAACCAAGTTGGGTGTGTCCCAGGAATGCAAGGTTAGCCTGACATATGAAAAAAAAAAAATCAATGAATGTAACATGCTACAATGATAGAATAAAAAATAAAATCACATGATTATTTCAAGAGACACAGAAAAGGTATTTGAAAAAATTCAATATCCTTTTTCATGATAAAAACACTCAAGAAATTAGAAATAAAACAAACCATGGTCAACTATTTTTTTCACGAGGATACTAAAACCACTCAATGGGGAAAGAATAACATTTTCAACAAAAGGTGTAGGGACAACTGGATAGCCACATATGCAAAAGAATGAATTTGTACTCCTAAATCATACTGTATTAAAAGAAAGAAAAAGAAAAGGCCCTTAAAGCAGATTAGAGATCCTTAAATATAGGATCTAAAACAATATTTTAAAAATTCACAGGGATGAATTTGCAAAACACTTCTTAAACATTATCTTCTAAGTTAAGGAAACTGGAACAATTTAAGTAACAAAATAGAGTGGTACTGTATTATAACCCAAAATATAAAATATCTATTAATGAATCCATATTGGTATAAATAAATGACTGAATAAATTAAAAGGGAAGGAAGAAACAAATTTCCCCATGTAGAAGAATTCCAAATAAATTATGTAAATACACTACCCTGAGGTACAGTTGGCAGAACTCCTTAAGTGTGAGCTAAGTATAGTGATTTCCTTTCAAAAAATACAATATGGAAGGCAGGTACAATTTTATAGTAAAGAAACCTGACAAACACCACTTTAGCCAGGTGATCATGGTCAACATCTACATCTATAAATTATGTTAACAGTGTCAACTCCGTAGTTTTCTTCCCCAAAACTCCTAATCCAGTTTAATCAAGAGAAAAATCATATGTCAAATTCTATTACTACAATATATTTGAGCAATGCCTCTGTAAACTGCCAACATCATCAAAAATAAGAAGTCTAGGGGATTGTGGCTCATCGGTAAAGCGACCACCTAGCACATGTGAAACACTGGGTTTGATCCTCATCACCACATATGAATGAATAAGATAAAAAGTATTGTGTCCACCACAAATAAAAACAAATTTTAAAAAATAAGTATAATAAACTGTCAGAGCCAAGAGAAAGCTGGGGAGATGTAATGACTGAAAGTACTAAGGTATTCTGGATAGAATTCTGGACCAAAAAAGAAAAAAAGGACATTAGGTAAAAATCAAGGAAACCTGAATAAATTTAATCAATTTTAATTATATCAATATTGGTTCAACTGTAACAAATGTACTAGTCTAATGTATGATGCTAATAATAAGGAAAACTTGGGGAAGAAGTAAGGAAATTCTACCTGCTCAATTTTTCTGTAAACTACTCTAAAATAAAAATGTCAAAAAAAAAAAAAAAAAAAAAGAAGACTTACATAGTACAACTGAAATTCATATTTGGGTTTGTCTAACTTTACTAATATAAAAATTGCCCCTTAGGTTTGTTAATCATTTGTTGTGGTACTTTGCAAAGATAATCGTAATTCCTCCCATCCCTGTAAATACACTCTTTTGTAATTTGATTTTGCTGTTCTTACCATCAAGGGATGGATTCTTTTCCCCAAATGTTTAATCCGGGGGACCATGACTTACTTTGAACAGCTGTACGCAACAGAAGTGATACTGAGAGAATTCCTAAACCTAGATTTTCAGTTCCCATTCTCACTCTCAGGATGTGAGGAAGCTTAAACTGGCCTGCTTGAGGATGAGACCACAAGAACAAGGGGGGAAAAAGTCTTAGCTCATACCACTAAAATGACCAGCTCCAGTCTGAGAAGCCAGATGACTGAAGTTACATTAAATAGCCCCAGTGGAAACCAGCAGAATAACCACTCAGCTAAACCCAGCCCAAATTGCCGATTCACAGAATTGTAAGCAAATAAAATGTTTAAGTGATTTAAGTTTTAGTGTGGTTTTTTCAATAATAGATATCTGATAATTGTTTACATAATGAAAACATGATTTTACATTTATAAATTTCAACACAGCCTTCTGAAGAAACAGTAATACTAAATATAATGTTGATACCGAGTAAGTACATAATTTTTCTGAGGTCCAAAAAAGTACTGTGTTCACTTTTCATCACACGACTAAACTACCTGACAAAAGAACAATTTAGAGGAGGAAAGATTTATTTTGGCTCATGGTTTCAAGGTTTCAGTCCATAGTCAACTGGTTCCATTGCTCTCGCCTGAGGTGAGGTAGAACATCATACAGAAGGGTATGGAAGAAGGCGGCTGCTCAGTTCATGGCAAGTAGGAAGCAGAGAAAGAGGTGAGGGTGGAGGAGGAGAAGAAGGAACAGAAGAAGGAACAGTCCCCAATGGCCTGCCCTCAGTGATTTAATTCTCCAAATGCCCACCTGTCTATCATTATCACCTAATCATCCTTGCAAACTATTAATCCATCAAATTAATCCACTGATAATGTTAAAGTCCTCATGATTCAATTTAATCATGATTCAATGATTACTACCTCTGAACATCTGCTGCATTGCCTTTAACCCATGAGCCTTTGGGGCATTGCAGATCTAAATCATAACACACATTAACAATCACAACATGCCCAAATTTAGTTTTGTAATTCTGAATCATAATCATCAGTAACTAAATGGAAAAGCAAAATAGTATGTTCTCAAAAGCACAGCAGGACAACAAAGCCCTTTCGATTTAAAAATATGTACCACTTATGCTGAATGTAAATCTATTAAAATTTATTATTTTCCAAATTCAACATACTTAAGCCATCATCCATGCAGTAGTTCTAATATCTAAGCAGCATTAACTCTTTTAATGCTGATAAGGATTCATATGCTCAATTATATGTTATCAGTCCTTAATGTTTACAATCTAAAGACTGACTTTTTCCTTACTATTATCACTTTAGATATCTTCAGCAAGTGAAGCTTGCTTTTCCCTACCTACCTACAAATAATATTTTCCCCTACCAATCACTTAAAGACTATCTTATTTAATCCAATATCATTCTGAGAGTACCTCTACTAATGAAAGGAAGAAAACAGATAATTCATATAACTTAATGATCTAGTCAAATTTTAACCCTCATCTGTCAACTCCAAAGCCTTTACTTTTTCCACTATAACACAATGCCTTCCAACTTTCAGCATGGGTAATTTTTCATAATCCTTAATAATTATCATAGTAGTATGCTACAACTGAACTAAAATCATGCCTGTTTTTGTCTTAACCAGATGATGACTAGACTGACTGAATGATTCTGGCGATCAAACCTGGAGCTTTGTGTATGCTAGGCAAGTGCTCCACCACTGAACTATATCCCCAGCCTCACGACTGGTTTTAAATAGAAACTCTGGAACTGATTTAGCCTACATATTAAAAACAAACAGAAAACCATACCAAACTGAACAAAAACAAAAACACAACAGGTTGCAGAACTACTCTTTCTTTAGAAGATAATTACAAGGATAACTTTGTTTTGAATATTTTATTAGAACATTTCCACTGGGAAATAATCTGGGCAGTAAAACAAAATGAATCCAAATGTATATATATATATATATTCCCCCCCCCCCTTTGGATACTATAAGATGAAGTATAATATACTTACAGAAGAATATACTGATCAAGAGTGTTCAGCTCAATGAATTGCCACAAAGACATACATTACCAGCACCCTAAAAGACTCCCTTACCACAATCCCCCTCCTCAAAGTCAATACTATCCTAATTTCTAATAGTTTTATGATCACCAGTATTTATTCTTTCCTGCAACTTTTTTTTTAACCTTTCCACTAGATTTTCATTTTAAACTGTTAAAAAGCACTCCAGTTAATATGACTACAATTATTAAGCTATCCTTTATGAACTCATTTTTGGAGCAGTGATGACATGTATATTTTGAACATAGCAGATTTCTGAAGAACTATGAATGAATCTAGAACTGGTCAACAAAGAGAAAACAGGCAGACTCAGAACAAGTGACCTGCACATGCAACATACCTCTTTTGCAATAGGTGGGTAATACCTGAGTATACATTCTGACCCCTGGATTTTTTTTTTTTTTTTTGCATTAAAGAAAAAAAATCTAATGCATTTTATGATAAAAATAACATAACAATATCAGTATTACTAAAATATATGGTCTCTTTAATCTACTGACCAGAGTTTAATAACATTTTCATTAACTTCTGGGTTTTTTTGTGCAGACTGACTATATCCCTGCCCTTTTTTCACTCTTTACTTTTAGACAGGGCCTCCCAAAACCACCAAGACTGTCCTAAAACTTAACAATCCTCCTTCAGCCTCCTAAATTACTGAAATTACACACATGCCACCATTCCCCAGATTTGTTCATCTTTATGGAATATGCTTTATTGAATTTCCAGAAAATAACGTTACAATGAATTTTAATAGCAAATTCTTTTAAAATATTGCTGCAAGTAGCCAGGCCTGGTGGTGCACAACTGTAATCCCAGTAGCTCAGGAGGCCGAGGCAGAAGGATTGTGAGTTCAAAACCAGACTCAGCAACTCAGCGAGGCCCTAAGCAACTCGACAATTAAGCGCCCCTGGGTTCAATTCCTGATACCAAAAAAATGCTCTAAGAAAAGGAGGAAGAGGAAGGGGAAAAAAGAACAGCTCATTGTTCCACTTTAGAATTATTTCTAGACTATTATTGCAGACAAAATTTCATTCTGGAGAATTTAAAAGAATGAAGAAATTGCTACAGAACTCCAAGTGCAGAAGCTTACAGCTACAATATATATTATTTATACTGCATTATTTTTATCTTTGCATAAAGTGGTTTGGGAACAGGAATATGAATTGCAGAAGATGACGGTTTTGCTAATTTCCAAGTAGCTGCGCCTGTAAGAAACTTAAGGATCTGTTGCTAATATATCAGAATATAAAACACTTCTTCCAAATGGTGTAATGATAATCTTCTAGGGATTAAATTCATGCTTCGGTTTGTACAGTGTGTTCAGGGAAGTGGGACTAAAAGGGCAAACTAAGTCTAACTGCTGTGGGATACACAACAAACATAAATCTACTCGTATTATTCTTCATTCTTTGGCAAAAATAGGAATCATGGTTTTTCTTCCACCAAAAAATTATGAACAGGGCTGGGGTTGTAGCTCAGTGGCAGAGCACTAGCCTAGCATGTGTGAGGCATTGGGTTCGATTCCCAGCACCTCATCTAAATAAATAAAAGTAAATTGACAACTAAAAAAATTTTTTTTTTAAAAATGAATAGCTTGTCCCACTCTTAACCCAACTCTAAGCCTTTCCCCATTTCTCTACACATTCATGTGAATTCCCTCAGAAGGCCTTCTCTAATACCTTATCTAAAACTGATACCCTAATCCCAACCCCTCTTCATCCAACATGCTATGATGCTATGTTTTACTTATTTTGTTATAGTATATACCAGCTATTACTAAATTCCATAAAGACATGGATTTTTTTTTGTTTCTATCTCTAACCATTTTTGAGTCATTCTATGTGCCAAGGGCTATTTCTAAGTATTGTTCATCGATTATCTAACTTAATCCTCAAAATGACTCTGTTAGATACCATTATTAGATTAGAGCTCAAGAAATTGAAGCATGGATGTTAGTGCTAATCACATGGTAATTAAACTTATCCCATTATTAAATTTGTAATTCCTTCTGTAATTTTTATTTCTTTGGTGAAACCATTTTTAGACAACCTGACATATCTGGTAATCATCTCAGATTCCATCCTCTTCTACCCCCATTTAAATATTAACTCTTGCATCTATAGCTTATCCCTATTTCTCTGGTTGAACTCTTATTTGCTCATTTATTTAAAAAAAAAAAAAAAACTTATTGAGCATCTACTATGTGCCAGACAGTGCCCTAGGAACTCAGGATACAGCCCTGATGATCTGGACCACACAGTAACCTCTTAACTGAGCTTTTAGTCCAGCCTACTTCTTGACTTCCTCCATCCTCATCATAATTGCCAGTCATTTAACTATGTAATATTATTTTACGACAAACAACTCAATGTACATAAAGAGCAAAAGATTTGAAAAGACATTTCACAGAAGACGATATCTAAATGGTCCATAAGTATACAAGATGTTGTATGAAGAGTTATTATAAGGTAAAATTTTATTTTAACACTATGAGTACAATGAATTAATGTTTAGTCAATTACCAGGGGAACAGGTACTATTTAACATTCAGTGATGCTTAGGGTTGGGGGTATAGCTCAGTGGTAGAACAAACGCTTAGCACATATAAGAACCTGGGCTTAATACCTAGCACCAAGGAAAAAAATTCAACAATGCCTTCAAAAGAATATTATCTGTACTAGGCTTTGTAAAATTCAAAGTTGTTATTATTATTATTTACTATTTTAGTTGTAAATGGACACAATATCTTTATTTTATTTATTTTTTTGTGGTGTTGAAGATCGAACCTAGTGCCTCACACATGCCAGGCAAATGCTCTACCACTGAGCAAAAAACACCAGCCCCTAAACTATTCTTATATGCATTTAAAAAAGATTTCTTCATTTTTTATTCTAAGAATTTCCTTATTTCAAAAACCATCAAATGCATGTCTAGCATGTATAAAGCTATGGGTCCAATCCCCAGATCCCCCACTACACACACACACACACACACACATCCTTATAATATAATCTATAGAAGCTACAGGGACAGGTTAAGTAAGTATATTATTCTTAATCTTTAGAAAATTAGAATCTAAGATGAGAAAATTTATCTTAGTTAATTTCTGTCTATAATTCTGTTATGATGATAAAATATTTTCCCTTCAGATGTAATTCTTTTTAGGCTACAAAAATAATTTCCATTACTAATATAAATTGGCTTAGTTATAGGAGTAGGCTTTCATCAACTCTAAACATACACAGTAAAATGACATTTTTGTGCCCAGCCAGACTGCGGCAATTTCCCCCATGAAACTGACTCAAATAATGGATCAATTCAAAAAACCCACAATATGCCAGGTGCAGTGGTACATGCCTATAATCCCAGCAATATGGGAGACTAGTCAGGAGGACCGAAAGTTCAAGGTCAACCTCAGCAACTTAGTAAGATACTGTCTCAAAATAAAAAAGGGGGATGTAGTTCATTGGTTAAGTACCCCTAGGTTCAATTACCAGTACTAAAACAAACAAAACCCACAACTTGACTTCTTAAAAAATGATTTATTTTTTTATTTTGGTGTTGAGGTGTGTGTGGGGGGGTGTGGGGGGATTAAACCCAGGGGCACTTAACCATTGAGTCACACCCCTAACCCTTTTTTTGTATTTTATTTAGAGACAGGGTCTCAAGTGAGTTGCTTAGTATCTCACTAAATTTCTGAGGCTGGCTTTGAACTCTTGATCCTACTGCCTCAGCCTCCCAAGCTTCTGGGATAACAGGCATTATTTTTTTTTAATAAATTTAATTTAATGATAGGCTAGATTTAAGCAGAGTGACAGTTTTAATCAAAACAGATGAGGCCCGGGGATACAGTTCAGTTGGTAGAGTGCCTGCCTTGTGTGCACAAGGCCCTTGGTTCAATCCCCATGAAAGAAGAAAAGAAAAGAAAGGAAAGGAAAGGAAGGAAGGAAGGAAGGAAGGAAGGAAGAAAGAAAGAAAAAGGCAAACTGCTCTCAATTAGGTATTTAGTATAAAAATTCACATATGGGGCTGGGGTTGTGGCTCAGTGGTAGAACACCTGCCTCACACACATGAGGCACTGGGTCCAATCCTCAGCACCACATAAAAATTATGTCCATCTACAACTAAAAAAAAAAATAAATTAAATTCACATATACAATAAGGATTTTAAAAGCAGTAATTACAGGGAAAGCATTTCAAAATGAAGATTAAAATTTAGGTGTCTTAAAAGTATAGTACTTACATATGAAAGACTACTATGTTTTTTTCCCCTCTGTGATACTGGGAATTGAACCCAGGGGGGTATTCTACCACTGAGCTACATCCCCAGACCTTTTTATGTTTTAGTTTAAGACAAGGTCTCACTAAGTTGGTCAAACTGGTTTTGAACTTGCCTCAGCCTCCCAAATTGCTGGGACTACTACTACAGAATGTCCTCACAAAAAAGGCTTTGTCAGCAAGTATAACTAGTACAGAGAGGGTAAAATCAATATACAGTGTAGCCACCTTTACCAAAAGACTAAGTACAAATATAATTTATCTGAAAAGTAAAAGAGACTGATATAAGGCGTGCACACGTGTATGTGCATGTGAGAGAGACAGAAAGACAGAGATACACACTGGAGATTGAACCCAGGAGTGAGAGACAGACACTGGGGACTGAAGGGGGCGGGAGGGAGAGGGAGAGGGAGACACACACACACACACACACACACACACACTGGGGATTGAACCCAAGAGAGAAAGAGAGAGAGAGACACTGGTGATTGAACCCAGGAGAACACTGGACTACACTAACCCCCATATCTTTCTTTCTTCCTTTATCTCTTTTTCTTTCTGCAGACAGGTTCTTTCTATGTTGCTCAGGCTGGTCTTGAAGACTAGAATCATCCTCACGCCTCATACCTGACAGCATAATATTTTAAATTACAAAGTATATAATTAGTCCCAAATAACCTCTTCAAAGGTGCTTATAACTTCTAAAAGCAACCCAGTGGCAATCCCAAGAGAAAACCAGAAAAAGGAGATCCAGATTTTAATCCCAACTCTGCCATTTATTGGTTCTGAGACCTATATATCTTCCCTAAATATTCAAAATGTTTAGAGAAAAATACAAAAGAAAAAGATAGCTCCAGATTTTAGGGACAAAGAAGAATGGAATAAAAGATGTTACGAAGAGAAACATGAAAAACCTTACTATTAGGATTAGAAAGTACCAAAAATACAGGCTTAAGGAAAAAATGTAAATTATTTAAGTTCCTCAGAGTGAAGATAAATAAAGAACTAAACCTTGAACATGTAAGTGCTTTTCAATGTGCAGCCATTTACCATGTGTGTTTATTAAGCCCTTGAAATGTGCTGGTGAGACTGCGGACTAAATTAAACGTTATTTAATTAAAATGTAAATTTATCCAAACATCAGACTATTATTCAGTGGTAAGACGAAATGAGCTTTCAAGTCATGAAAAGATATGAAAGAACCTTAAACACATTTCACTAAGTGAAAGAAACCATTATGAAAAAGCTACATACTGTATGACTTCAAGCATGTGACATTCAAGAGGCAAAACTATGGAAACAGTAAAAAGATCAGTGTTCACCAGGGGTTTAGAGGGAGATGAAAGAGATAAAGAAAAAATGAAACACAAGGCATTTTTAAGGCAGTGAAACTGTTCTTCAAGACTCTACAATAGAGTGGACACATAACATCAGCCATATGACAAAACTCACAGAATTGTACAATGACACAAGCATGAAACCTAACGTAAACCATGGGTTTTATTTGTTTTAACCCAAGGGTGCTCTAATACTGTACTGTATCCCCAGACCTTTAAATTTATTTTTATATTTTAGACAGGGTCTTGTTAATGTGCCCAGGCTGGTCTAGAACTTGCAATCCTCCTGCATCAGCCTTCCAGAGTAGCTAACCTAATATCTGTAGTTAACTGTGGTTAATAATGGTTCATCAAGTTTAACAAATGCATTACAAGAAATGCACTATACAAATACAAAATGCCAACACAGGAAACTTTGAGAGAATTCTACTTTTTATACAATTTTTCTATAAACCCAGAACTTAAATAATACATGCAGCCAGCAGCTGGTATTGAACAGCACAGGCAAATGTAAAAATGAAAGATTGAGGGCTGGGGTTGTGGCTCAGCGGTAGAGCGCTTGCCTGACAAGTGTGAGGTCCTGGGTTCAATCCTCAGCACACATATAAATAAATAGATAAATAAATAAATAAATAAATAAATAAATAAGAGATCCACTGACAACTAAAAAATATTTTTTAAAAAATGAAAGATTGGGCTGGGGATGTGGCTCAAGCGGTAGCGCGCTCGCCTGGCATGCGTGCGGCCCAGGTTCAATCCTCAGCACCACATACAAACAAAGATGGGTATGCCGAAAACTAAAAAAAAAATAAATAAATATTAAAAAATTCTCTCTCTCTCTCTCTCTTAAAAAAAATCTTTAAAAAAAAATGAAAGATTGATATGGGAAGAAAATGAGAATGGTAATATTAAGAATTATTTCAGGAATGGGGCTGGGTTTTTAGCTCAGCAGTACAGCGCTTGCCTCACACATGCAAGGCACTGGGTTCGATCCTCAGCACCACATAAAAATAAATAAAGATATTGGTCCATCTAAAACTAAAAAATAATAATTTTTTTAAAAAAAGAATTATTTCAGGAAGAGGGTAGAACAAGGTGGATGAACATGATCAATGCATGATATGCAATATCAGTGAATCCCATAAATGTGTACAATTAATGTTTTAATAATTACTTTAAAAAATACTTTATTTCTGACTGCCACTGCCACTACATGTACAGTTAATTCTAAATTACACAGTTTTTATGTTGCTTTAATATTAAAATATTATACAACTTTTTCAAACATTTTAAATAAAAACCTTTCTAAAATTACTTTTGTAAACAGAACTTAAAGAACATAAAATGTATTAAATGGATACTAGTTATTAGGTACGACAATAAAAATATATATTATATCATTTAAATTTCCAAAAAACCTTTAAAAAAAGATATTACCATTTCTGTTTTTAGGAATGAGGAATTATAAAGTCTGAAGCAGAGCCCCTGCCTAGCATGCATGAGGCTTAAGTTCACTCCCTAGAACTGCAAAAAAATAAAAACTCAAAATGCTACTGACGCAAATATGAAAGCACAGAAATTCAAATATTATAGACTTGATCTTTTCCTAGAAAAAAATTTACTGAGTTGTGAATATTTTTGTAAAAAGGAGAGAAAGATTAGTTTCAAAATTTAAATCCTTATTTTGGACTAGACAGAGGGGAGTGAAAACAGGGGAGGGGACGTGGGGGAATGACAGTAGAATGAATTGGACAATGTACCCTATGTGCATATATGATTACATGACCTGTGTAACTCTACATCATGTACAACCAGACAAATGAGAAGTTATACTCCATTTATATATGATTTGTCAAAATGCATTCTATTGCCAAGTATATCTAAGTAGAACAAATTTTTTTAAAAAATTAAATTCTTCCGTTTAGATATCTCCACTACAAATCTTTACTAATAACAAGAAATGTATTTTTCACTGTTCATCATACATTTCAAGATTTCAATTAATTAGAAGTATTATTTTGAATTAAAGATATTAGTCCATTTTAATTATTCTTTTTTTTTTTTTTTTAAAGTGTTACAAACCAATTGCCTCCATAATCATCTCAAGAATAGGATCAAGACTAAGGTTTCTAGAATTTATTCAAAACACCAGTTGTGGTGGCACAGACTTGTAGCCCCAGCTACTCAGGAGGCTGAGGAAACAGGAGGATCAATTGAGGAGCTCACGAGTTGGAGACCAGCCCAAAAATTATTCAACAATAAATTAATAAACGTCATGTCAGGCAAATCATAACTCTAGTGTTCTCAAAGATTAACTGAGTAGTTATAAAGTTGGAGTCAAAGATATGAAAGTATTTCAATCTAATTCTAAAAGTCTAATTCTAATGGTAACCTCAAGTAATGTATTTCAATTTCTTCTGTATATTAAGAAAAACTAAAAGGCAAACATGTTCTAGATAAGAGATTAAATAAGTATCAATTGCTCACATTTGTATAGAACATTAAATTTTAGTTAATTTCCACAACTCAATGAAGAAATACAAATGAGTTTAAGAAACTAAACTCTTTTGATTAAAGCTAAAACCAAAAACAGCTGTGACTCTCAACTGTTTCTTCCATATTGAGCTCCTGACAGCATGTTTATGGTATCTAAAGAAGGGATGCAAAGAATGAGCAACCCTACATGCATGATTATTCCTAGCAAGCACACCCCAAAGGTTTTTTGTTGTCATTGTTGTTATTGTTTGTTTTTGGCAATTTCACTTGTACATAGTCTCTTCCTCAATCTTGTTTGAATTTAATTTCATTTAAATCCACAGAAATAGAAAGCAGAATAATGATTGCTAGGGATTAGCAATTGCTAGGGGAATTTGGGGGTGATGAATTAAAAGTGGTAGTTGCACAACACTGTAAATATACTAAATGCCACTAACTGTTCACTTTGAAATGGTTAATTTTATGTAATGTGATTTTTTTCCCCCTCAGTAAAAAATTGTATGTTAATACATAGATAAAACTGACTCCCTGAAAAATCTTTACTTCTTTAAAAACACTGCTGAGCTGGGCGTAGTGGTGCATGCCTGTAATTCCAGCGACTGGCTGGAGGTAGGAGGATCCTGAGTTCAAAGACAGCCTCAGAAACTTAGGGAGGCACTTGCAAATTAGGGATACCCTGTCTCTAAATAAAATATAAAAAAAGGGCTAGGGATGTGGCTTGATGGTTAAGCACCCAAGTTCAATTCCCATACCAAAAACAAACAAGCAGAAAAAAAAAAAAAAACACTGCTACTATATCCTAATGTTATTTGGATCTTAAGAGATTTTTAGATAAAAATGATTACAAGTTAAATTATTATTATATATGCACAGTAATAATCACTGAGGGGCATAACCAATGCCAGGAAAACATTATGAATTAATAATTAGTTTCTCACCTAGTATACAGAAAGCAAACAAAAATATTACATAAGAAGTAAACAGGCACAAGTCTAACTAACAATGGATTAAAAATAAATATACTGAAGCTAATTGTCTTGGGTACATAGGGAAACATTGCTGAAGATTGGTAAACCTCACACTTGAAAATATTAGAAATATAATAAATACTTAGAGGGGCTGGAGTTGTAGCTCAGAGATAGAGCACTTGCCTAGCATGTGTGAGGCACTGAGTTAGATCCTCAGCACCATGTAAAAATAAATAAAATAAAGGTATTGTGTTCATCTACAACTAAAAATATATGTTAAAAAAAGAAATACTTAGAGAAACTCTGGACTCATAAAAATTCCTTTGTGTAAATGCCTATAACTTCCAAGGCCTGTCCAAATCCACTCTAGACTCCTTGATTAAGTAAAAGAAAAGGGGATCTTAAAATGGATCCCAGAGAAAACAGGCTCATTTTAAAATTTGACTATTTTGTTATACAGGTCAATCTGAGAAGTTAAGTCCTCTGAATCAAATTCTAAAGAATACCTAACCCCTGAGCATAGACAGGGCCAAAGCTAAACCAGGTCAGAATACTGTGCCAAGGAACATCCTGATCTGAGGTGTTCCTCTAACAGGGATCATTTATCAGTTTTCATTTTGTTGGACGCTGACTGCTTTCAAGATATATGCAAAAGAGACTGACTAGACCCATCAAACTCCATATCAAATCCTAAGATATAAAGAAAAAATAAAATCCTTCAGAATTCTAAATGCCTAAAAAAAAAAATTTAGAAATGAATAATTATAAATATTAGCTGACCAAACTTTAACAGTATTGAATGTTATTAATTTTTAAATTTTCACAAAATATTTTAAAGGTACCATTTAGGAACTATTTACATAACAAGTTAAAACCATGAAACAATCACAGCAAGGTCACAAATCTGTCCTATATAAACGATATAAATTTCTATATTTCATAGCATTCAGATCTAATAAAAACAAAAGCAAGTGTTACTTTGTGGTTTGCAAGACTGAACAATTTCTTCACCATATAAGTGAATATTTGGCAGGGTACAAATAATATTAAAAAGGAAATTAGAGGTAAGGGCAAGTACAGTATTACAAAACTGTTCACAGTTAAAAAAAAAACAAAAACTGTCATCACAGAAGATGCTTCAAGGTTTTTTTGTTTTGTTTTGTTTTGCAGTACTTGGGACTGATCCCAGGGGCATGTTACCATGAAGCTGCATTCCCAGCCCTTTTTATTTTGAGATAGTCTCCCTAAATTGCCCCACTAGCCTCAAACCTGTGATCCTCGTCCTGCTTCAACCTTCTGGAGTTGCTGGGATTACAGGTGAGCACCACTGTGCCCAAGTTGCTTCAAAGTTTAATAGTGACACATGGTGACAGCAGTAAAGCAGCTGGGACATAAATCCCAGGTCTGAGTCAGCTCTTTTATCTAGTAATTATGTGACTTTTTTGCTAATTATTTAGCTTTTCCAGCCTCAGAGTCTACACCAGTAAAATATCTCAGGTGGCAGGATCCCAAATTCAAAGCAGCCTCAACAACTTACAGAAGCCCTGAGCAACCCAGGAGACCCTGTCTCAAAATAAAAAATAGACAAAACAGAAAGAGCTGGTATATGGCTCAGCGGTTAAACATCCCTGGTACCAAAATAACCCACCAATACTGTAGCATAACTAGAAGGATTAAATGAGACGTTTTTACTCACTCAAAAAATATGCTCTGAAAAAATGTAATTTTATTTTATCTGAAATTTCCTTTTCCAATCTCTTCAAATGAATCAAACATATGTTAATTATAATTCTTAAAATATGGTTCCAAAATAAAAGAAATGTTTAAATATTACTGGAGAAAATATGAACTAAAATGAGACCCACTGAACTTGAAGATATGACAATAGAGGAATCACAAATCATATAACAGGTTTTTCTGGCATTGGGGATTAAACCCAGGGGCCCTTCACCACTAAGCTACATCCATGGTCCTTTTTATTTTTTATTGTCTTTGTGTGTGTGTGTGTGTGTGTGTGTTGCTGAAAATTGACCTGAGGGACTCCTGCATGCCAAGCAAGCACTCTACATCCTCAGCAGGTCCTTTTTATTCTGAGACAGGATCTTGCTAAGTTGCTTAGGGCCTTGATAAATTACTGAGGCTGGCCTCGAATTTATAATCCTCCTGCCTCAGCCTCTAGAGTCATTAGGATTACAGGTGCAGGCCACCTCCATGGGCTCTCATGATAGTTTTGACAGATAAATAAACAATTCCCTAAAAAACTTCTCAATATTAAACAGAAAATAGGGACCCAGACTGAACCCAAAAATTACTGGCTCATTATTCAATTTCAAATAGAAAATTTTCCCACTTAAAAAATCTTTGTTTCAGGAAAATGTTATCAAATGATGTAAATAAATCCATGATACAACATAATGAGGTTTTTTTTTTTTTCCCCACAACCAAGCACACTGAATACTTGAAAATTACAAACTCACAAATCAGTACAATTGTTCTAATAGACTTTGGGGCACAAATAAATTTAAGCATCCCTATAATATAGACTTTACTTGGACTCTATGGGCTGAGGGGAAAAAGTGTTCTTTCTGAATTACTTATTCCCAAAAAAGTCACATTAGCAGGAGCCATGTGAAAGCTGAACATCCACAACATTATTTATGGTAGGCATAAAATGAACATTCTTTCACTCCAAATCCTAAACAACTTAGGTTAGCCTCCATGTTCACTCAATTGCTAGTGTATTCACCACCAATTTTGGTGGAAGAACTAAGAACTAGAATAGTGTTACTTATTAAACTTCACATAACCCGACAATGCTTTCGATTATTGCAAACAGGAACCCATCCTTATCAGAAATTTACCCTTAAAATAGATCAAAGATAGTAACTGGTATCTTGTCTGCCCAAATCAATCTTTCTCTCTAGAATATGAATAAATCCCTTAGATGAACCCTACAATTGAAAGTTAAAAAACAGTGGAAAGCAATGTTCTTGGATATATCCAAGCAATTTTAATATCAATTTCTGTGCACGAAGTTACAATCTGGAAGAGAAATAACTTAGATCTTTTCTTTCTTCTTCACTTGGAAATTAATGTGCTAAATGCCTTGAAAACTTAAGTTTAGGAAAATTAGTGGCTAACTTTGAAGGCTGAGACACTACTACAGTACAGAGGAGCAAACAGAATGGAAGAGCTGTCTGTCTCCTTCAGCGTAAACACAACAGAACCATAGCTGTTTCTAATATTTGAAAAGTATTGGTAAAAGTTTTGAAATCTTACAAAATGTGCTTTTGATATTTCAAAGCCAAGAGGCAAAAGTTGGCCTTTTGAATAATTTTAGGACAAAATTAGGAAAAGGCGAGATTAGAACACCAGACAGGACCCCAGAAGCACCTCTCAGGGCTGAAGAAGTGCTTCCTGAAGTCCATTTTATGCTGCTTAATGCTCCTTCGGCGGCACGTTAATAATTCAAAACGGCTCGTCTGGATAAAAGTTCTATCCCAACATTACAATTTGCGCGTTGCCAGTCAGTGGCTTTGTCTGAGTTTCTTGGGCTGTTCCGGGTTCTCAAGAGGTATCGCTGCCTGCTCCACAGGGCCCTAGTCTCCGGTCGCCATCCCCCGGGACGCGCGGCACAACCGCTGCCGGGAGCCGCCGCTCCGGGCGGTCTGCAGAGGGACACCCTCCACCCCGGCTACAGCCACTCGGCTGCGGTGGTGGTGGCACTTGGGCCGCTTTTTGTTTTTTCCTGAAGACACCTGCACACGCAATTTCCCCTCGCCGACAGGAGAAGGAAGACTGGGCCGTCGTCCCGGAGCCCGGGGAAAAGGACCCCGCGGGCCTCGGCGGCCAGCGGAGCGGCCTGCCCGCTGCCGCCCCGCCCGCCGCCGCCCGCCCCGCGGCACTCGCTGCGCGCCCCCGGCCCGGCGCCCCCGCCCCGGCTCGCGCGGCGGCCTGAGGCCTGCGGACGCCGGCTGCGGACGGGCCCGGCCGCCGGCGGCGCAGGGCGGGACGAACCTCCGCCGCCGCCCATTGTTCCCCGCCGCGGCCGCCGCTCGCTCACCGCGCTGGTCCGAGCAGCAGCTCCTCTCAGCTCCGCGTCCCCGCGGCCGTCGCCACCGCCGCGGCAGCCGCCGCCGCCGCCGCTGCTACCATCGACGCTGACTCTGTCCCAGGCCGCCGGGCCTCGGCCGCTGCCGCCAGCGCCGCCTCCAGCCCCCCACCTGCTGCTGCCGAGGCCGCTCCTGCAGCAGGGGCCATCTTGTAGGTCGGCCTCCTCTTCCTCCTCCGCGTCCTCCGCCGCCCCGCCGCTCGTTGTCCTCGTTCCCTTCCTCTTCCTCAGACTCCGGCCCGCCCCGGAGACAGGGGCGTGGCCCGGAGAGGCTCCGCCCCCGGGGCGGGGCGGGCGGTGGAGTCGCCCGCGCGCGGCCGGGCGGGGGTGCTGCGAGCGCCCTCGGGCCGGGACGAGTGGAGGTGGGTTGCTCGGCGGCGCCCGCGTCCCGGCTGCGGTCCCACGCTCTAGGAGTGGGCCATCCCTTCCACGTCTCCCCCACGTGTGCTTTCCCCTCTACCCTCTGTCCAGGCTCCCCGCCACACCGGCTATGCCCTTTCGCCACCCCGCTCCTAACGTCCCCAAAGAGTTGCGCCTCCCCCGCAGGGAACCACCCAGAGGCCAGGCCAGTCGCTGCTCGGAAACGTCTTTGGAGCAACATGAACAATAAGAACTATAAGGGGTGGGAAGGGACAGCTTCCGCCTGGAAGAGCTCCTGCATCTGGACGCTAACCTGTGACTGCAAAGTTTCTTGCTCCTTATGAAAAGGATGTTGTCTGGGTTTGAGAATGGGAGAGAGCTTCAAGGCAGGACCATTTAGCCAATCCCCTGCTTTTGAGAAGGGATAGAAATGCAATTCATTTAATATCGTACAAATTTTGTTAATTTCAACACCCATTTAATAGTCTCCACTCCACTCTGCTATTTGCTTCAATTCTTGGCCAAGAGAGCAGAGAATTCGTTCTTCTGTCCTTTCTTCATTATGTACATCAATCAAAGAAAAAAATTGTTAAGAAACTTCTGTCCCTAACTTAATAAAGTGAATCTCTGTGACCCATAGTTTTTATATTATTTGTAAAACATATCACATACCTTCTTAAACTTGCCAAGGAAGAACTCTTTTTAATTGATAACACTGCCAGCAACTAAGATTTCAGCTCTTTAAAAGACCTATTGATGTCTCTATATTGATTAAATATACTGCCTTTGAGGTGGGCTAAATCTATACCTTCCTGTCAGCCTACTGAATACAGCAGTGTCCTCTTAGCTGAAATTTCTGTGGTATGTCATCCTTAGAAAACTGCTGTCTGGAAATATTAAATGGAAAATTCCAGAAATAAACAATTCATGAGTTTTAAATGATTTGTTACAGTATATTGTTATAATTGCCCTATTTTATTGCTGTTGTTAATCTCTTACTGTGCCTCATTCATAAATTAAACTTTATCATAACTATGTATGTGCAGAAGAAATGTATATATTATTTATATATTTATTATATAAATATTATATATATGTATGTTATATATATACATACATATATGTATACACACACACAAACTCAGGGTTCAGTACTATCCTTAGTTTCAGGCATCAGCTGAACATCTGGGAACATATACCTGCAGATGAGGGGTTAACTTTTATAGTAACTCCAGTGCTACAGAGATTAAATCTCTACTACCACAAGGGGATGAAGTTAGCCTGTGCTAATCTAAGGGCTGTCTCTTGGAGAGAGAGTTCCCACCTCCAACAACCAGGCCTCTGTCCCCTGCAAGGAAAAACAGATTAATCTGTTCCTCTTGCTTTTCCTCCTCCTCCCTTCTCCCTCCCAGGGAACCTTCCACAACAGAAGGTTTTAGCTGCTGTTGCTAGGCAAAGGTGCCAACTTCCCTGTTTAGGTGAAACAAGTGACTCAACTTCCATTACAAGCAACCTAGATAATATAATTTCTTTGAAATATTAATAGCTGTACCTCAGTTGGTAAAGACCCTTCAAAGATCCCTTATAAAATATGATTTTGAAAGTTAAATTTATTTTTATTTTATTAATATCTCAACTAAAATAAGTTTAAAAGAGGAGCTTCTCAAAATTCATTTAAATGATATAGCTAAGCAGAAATATTTTACAAAGAAAGAAGACTGGTTTTGAAGAAACACTTTAAATGTTTACAATGAAAACTAGGAAAAGTCATGTATATTTTGAACTGAAAGTATGAGACATAGAGGACAGACTGCAAGAATGAGATACATTGGATACTTTGTCCCTTGTGGTGATTCAGCAAGGGGTGAAAAAGACTGAGTTTTATTCCCAAAGTAACAGCTATTTTAAAATTTGACCTAGTGAATTAAGGTCTCTTTTTTCCTGATTTTGCTGTTTAATTTTTTTGTTTGTTTTACTGTTGTAAGGGTATTGAGATTTGTTGTGAATTAATTAATACAAATAAGATTGAATGATGATGGCACACACTTGTAATCCCAACTAGTTGGGAGCCTGAGGAAGGAGGATCACAAGTTCAAGGCCAGCCTGGGTAACTGATACAGCCTCTGTCTCAAAGAATAAAGACGGGGATATAGCACAGTGGTAGTGCCCTTATCTAGCATGTGGGAGGCCCTGGTTTCAATCCCCAGTACCCTCCACCCAGCCCCCAAAGAAGAATGAGACATTATATTGAAACTTAAATATACATATAATTTCAATACTCTTAAAATTGAATAATTCACTTAATCCAGGGAAATTTGTATTGATACACTGAAATGAATAGTGTTTTATGAACTGCCTTGAGCTAAGATAATACATCAAAAATCTGTGACTTAAAATAAACATTTTAAATATTTTATAGTCACTTATACCCAGAAATCACTGTTTTGTAGCTTCAAAACAATTTAAAGCACTAGTTTTATTTAATTATGATGTGGAATGCCCAGAAATTTAGATTCTGCCCTTGCTTCCACTATCAATATACTATGAGAATTAAATGAGTAATTTTATATAAAGTACTTAGTATATAGCACATAGTAAGCGCACAAAAAAATATTTTTAATTAATTTTATGTATATGTCATTATAGTCTTTAGTTTCTCTTTTTTCCTTTCTTTTTTTGTTTGTTTGTTAACTTGTTTGCAATACTGGGGATTGAACCTAGGGCTTTGGGCATGCTAGGCTGAGCTACATCCCCAGATGTTTTTTACTGTTGTTTTTGTTTTTGAGATAGGGGCTCCATCCATTGTCCAGGTTGTCCTCAAACTTTCAATTCTCCTGCCTCAGCCTTCCAGATAGCTGGAATATAGCCTTAAGCCCACGTGCCCCGACTAGTGTCAAATACAGTCTTGCTCTTCCCAGAAACTCTAAAAAAAAAAAAAAAAAAGATTAATGTGGTTTTGTATATCATAGTTAAATCAGTTAAAATTGTACCTTGTGAAATTTTTCAATGTATTTTCTTATATGGCTGGATTATATTGATACTCTTTTGATTAAAAAATATGCATTTTCAGTAATGCTTCATTTATATTTATTTTGTATTTATATTCATTTATTATTTATTCAACTAGAGGTTGAACCCAGGAGCATTTAACCACTGAGCCACATTCCCAGGTCTTTTTACTTTTTATTTTGAGACAAGGTCTCACCAAGTTGCTCAAGGCCTTGATAAGTTGCTGACTTTGAACTTTCCATCCTCCTGCTTCAGCCTCCCAAGCCTTTGGGATTACAGTCTTGTGCCAACATGTCTGGCATGCTGCGTGGTTGTTTTTAAAGAGACTACCTGCTTTAAAATTGCTCTAGAATGTGTAACTGTCAACCTATAGCATTGTTTGTTATATGAAGGCCAGAAAAACCTTAGATACCCGCTTATCTCAACAATTGAAACTGGGACTAAGAAAGGTTGGATAGATGACCTTTCTACCCAACTCCTTTATAGATAAACACCATGTAATTGAGGAGTGTTGGGTTGTGTGGAAGACTGAGGAAAAGGGGAAAAAATGAATAAGTCATCAGTCAGGCCTTGGAGACATGTACAATCTAGTAAGAGAAATATAATGAGATGTGCATGTAAAAACTAGTGTTTAAAGTAATTTGATGCTCAGTGCATAAAAAGTTTAAAATTTTATGAGAGTTAAAACCCTCTTCCTCATGTCACTGACTCTACCTTCCAAAGGTGGTAGATAATGCCATGATATTAGAAGTACACTCAGGGGGTGCTGGGGCTGTGGCGCAGTGGCAGAGCACTTGCCTAGCACCACATAGAAATGAAACAAATAAAATAAAGGCATGGTGTCTATCTACAACTAGGGAAAAAAATGTATGCCCAGGGGTCTGGAAGGACAGTTCTCATTTTGGGGCATCAAGGGAACAAAGAGTATGAAAATCGAATTAGGATTAATCTCGAAAAACATCGTTAAAGTACAGCTGGAACCTAAGCCTTCTCCAGTATAAATAATTTGTGTAAGGGGAGAGAATAACACTCACACACATACACAAAATAGGGAGTACAGGAGCTGAGTCACAGGGGTTTCCCAGACCACAATAGGTTAACTAAGGTTGAATCCTCCCCTTCCTCAGAGCCTTTCCTGCCCACATCCACAGATTCTCATGGCCTCCTACTCCCTCCCCCAATTTACAACTGCACCAGTCCTATTACCAGTATTTATTGGAATTAAACTCCAGAAAATAAGAAGCAGAGGAAGATGTCCCAAGCAATCACACTAAGGAGACCAAAAGTGCCTGTCCCACCCTTCACCTTTATTTACATATTTATTTTTGGTACTAGGGATTTAACTCAGGGGTACTTTTCCACTAAGTCACATCCCCAGCTCTTTTTATTTTTTATTTTAAGACAGGATCTCACTAAGTTGCTGAGGTTCTCACTAGATTGCTGAGGCTGCCTTTGAACTTGTGATCCTCCTGACTTAGCCTCCTGAGTTGCCGGGATTATAAGCATGTCCCACTCTGCTCAGCCCACCCTTCACCTTTAGAATCCAATCCTAACCAGCCTCAAATCAGAATCTGCAAGCAAGGCCTAAGGGGTTGTCTTAGATTTGGGATAACAATCACATGGCAGGTATAGCCCAAGTCAGTTCTGAGGTTTCTAGATCTAAGTCCCATGTAGACTAGATCCCCAAAGAGTTAAAAGGGTGATGGGGGTTGGGGGATCTGGATATAACTTAGTGGTAGATCACCTGCCTAGCATGCTTGAGGTTCTGGGTTAAATCCCTAGCACCAAAAAGAAAGAAGAAAACAACAACCACAACAAATTTCTGAGTTCTACATGAAATTGCTTCTAAACTGATCTGCCTTCCACCAAGTCCTCCAGCCCAACATTGAGCATGTCTGATCTTCAATTGACCCCCGGACACTTATCCCAGGGTTAGTGTAAACAGAAAGATCTGAGACATCAGTCAACTTTAAGCAAATGGGTTCCTTCTAGGCACTGCTCTAAACAGTGCTGAGTTGAGAGAACAAAACTCTACTTTCCCCCGGCAACATGCACCAGAATATTGTTCTTATTAGTGTACTGTTTTGCTAGGACTGTCATACCAAATACCAGAGACTGTGTGTTTAAGACAACAAAAAATAACTTTCTTACATTTCTGGAAGTTAGAAGTCCAAAATCAAGGTCTTGGGCAGAACTAGCTTCTTCAGAGTCCTCTCTCCTTGGCTTGCAGACAGCCACCTACTTATGTGTCATCACCCACTACTTATCTGTGTTTTCTGTATCCAAATCTCTTCTTTAAGGACGTCAGTCCCATTGGATTAGGACCTTGTTTTCCCTTAACTAACCTCTTTAAAGGTCCTATCTGCACACAGAGTCACATTCCGAGGCACCAGGGGTCAGAACGCCAATATATGACTTTCTTGCAGCAGGGAGCACAATTCATTCCACAACCCTGCAAATATCCACTTTAAGGGTGTCATACTTGTGAATAAAAGGCGTCCTGTGAGGGTGCCATTTTAAATTTCCCCAGTTTGACCTGAAGCTTTTCTTTTTCTAATTACTCCCATATTATAAAACATCAATGCATTATTTGGCATAAATTAGCAACAAAAAATAGAATACTAACCAAAATAATAAAATGGATTATGAAAATTGTCTGAGTCATGTCACAGTGAGAATCACCAGAAGATAGATACCAGAACTTGAACAGACTCAAGAGTAAACTGAGGGCTGGGGATGTGGCTCAAGTGATAGCGCGCTCGCCTGGCGTGGGCGTGGCGCTGGGTTCAATCCTCAGCACCACATACAAATAAAGATGTTGTGTCTGCCGAAAACTAACAAATAAATATTAAAAAAAAAAGTAAACTGAAAGGATAATAAACCTTTCATCTAAAACATAGGAGAGGAACTGGGGTTGTGGTTCAGTGGTAGAGCGCTTCCTCACATGTGTGAGGTACTGGGTTCAATTCTCAGCACCACATATAAATAAATGAACAAAATAAATGTCCATCAAAGTCTAAAAGAATTTTTTAATTAATAAATAAAATATAGGAGAAGTAAGAGTAAAAATATAAAGTTTTGCTTGTGATAAAAATTAAGTTGCAGGTGGTAAAAATTAAGTTGTATCTCAGTGGTAGAGCACTTGCCTAGCATGTGTGAGGCACTGGGTTCGATCCTCAGCACCACATACAAATAAATGAATAAAATAAAGGTCCATCAACATCTTAAAATTTTTTTAAAAAAAATTAAGTTACTACATTAACTGGGACTTAACAAAATAAATAGTGCTTGAAATAGATAAGTATATGGGCTGGAGGTGTGACTCAATGTTACAGTGCTTGCTTAGCCTGCATGAAGCCCTGGGTTCCATCCTCAGAACCAAAATAAATAAAAAAGAAAAGTAGACCTAAAAAAAGAAAGAAAGAAAGAAACCCCAATATAAGATGTTTTACGTAAGCTTCAGGGTAACTACAAAGCAAAAAGCCCATATCAGAAATGCAAAAGATAAAAACAAAAGATTCAAAGTGTACTACTATAGAAAATCATGAAATCACAAAGAAATTAAGCAAGAGCGGAAGAAAAGATGGAAGAATCTACAACTAGAAAACAATTTTCTCATAGCACTTGCACTGGAAGCCTACCATGCATGAGGCCATGGATTCAATCCCAGATACAATATATATATATGGCACTTGAAAGTTCTTACTTAATAATTACTTCAAATATAAATGGATTTAATTCTCCAATGAATTGATATAGAGTGGTTGCGTAGATAAAAAAACAACTTGTATTCCTCCCGCCTCAGCCTTCTGAGTTGCTGGGATTATAAGCATGTCCCACTATGCTGGGCCCACCCTTCACCTTTAGAATCCAATCCTAACCAGGCTCAAAGCAGAA
The DNA here is from genome assembly GCF_047511675.1 of Marmota flaviventris. Taxonomy (NCBI): domain Eukaryota; kingdom Metazoa; phylum Chordata; class Mammalia; order Rodentia; family Sciuridae; genus Marmota; species Marmota flaviventris. The sequence goes on along the minus strand of NC_092509.1, from coordinate 102,381,672 downwards.
TCTGCAAGCAAGGCCTAAGTATACCCTTGCCCACAAGAGGCTTACTTCACCTCCAAGGATAGTAGTAGACTAAGAGAGAAGGGAAGGATGAATCTTCGTTTATGAGGCCAACAAGGGAGTGATTGGAACCTTGTTCTATGTCTAGATATGTCATTCTGAATGTGTTGTGGTCAAATGTGTTCAGACCAGAATTTAAAAGATGCTTTGGTTTGAGTATGGTTTAATTTTGTCCCACAGAATTTCATGAGTTGGAAGCTTGATCTCCAGTGTGGCAATGTGACAGGTGGCAGAACTCTTAAGGGGTGGGGCCTAGTGAAAGGTGGTTAGGTCACTGGGGGTGGCACACTTGAAAGGGATTAATACTGAGTCAGTTCCAAGAGACTGGATTATTAAAAAAGCATGAGCCCTCTTCCCAAAGCTTTCTGACTTCCTGTTTTGCCATGTGATCTCTCCCTCTTGGTATGCACTTCCACCATGATGTCATTTGCCACATTGTGAAACAGCCAAGGGGAGAGCCTCACCAGAGCTTTTCAAATGTCAGTGCTATGCTTTGAAATCTCCAAAACTGTGAGCTAAATAAACCTCTTTATACGTTACCCAGCTTCAGGTATTTTGTTGTAAGTCAGTGGAAAATGGACCAATCCAAAAGGTGTGCTTTAAGCAATTTGGAGGGGAAACTTCCTTTTATTTAATACCTTGCTTTATAATATCTGGTGTTGGAGAAGGCTTTGAAAGTCTATATAATACTTCCAAATATTAGGAATCTAAGATAATCATTGTCACTGAGAGGTAGGTTGTAAATCAGGCAGGAAGCAGTTCCTAGAGTAGACTCTTTGTTGAAGAAATATAGCTTACTCCATGAATTTATTTTCCTTTTGTTTTATTTATTTATTTATTTATTTTATATGGGGCTATCACTATTATGCCCAGGCTAGCCTCAAACTCACCATCCTCCTGCCTTAGCCTCCTGAGTAGCTGGAATTAGGAGCATCCTGTCGTTATCTTTAATTTGAATAAAGTCTTTGCATGATCCAGTCTTCTCTCAGCTTTGCTACCTTCTGATAATGGGAGAATTCTGAGACATACGTGGGCCAGTTGTTCTCATGCAGGCCAGGGTATCACAGGTAACGGGAAGTATCTACAGCCCCCCAGAGGAAAAGGAAATCACAGGAGAGAAGGGTCAGAGCTTTTCTCCACCTTGGAGTTTTTCTTCTCTTGTCCATCTGGGACATGCAGAAAGTTCTAGTATTTGAAATAGAACATGTAATCTTGTAAAAGTTAACCCAATAAAGCTTGTTTTTTTTATTATAAATAAGGATTATGAAAAGTATCTCATGAAAAAAATAAGGATTATGAAAAGTATTTTATGAAGTTAAAATAAGAGAATGCATGTAGAATATTTAGTACATGCCAGGTTTGGTGGCGCACGACTATAATCTCAGTTACTCAGAGGCTGAAGCAAGAAGATTACAAGTTTAATGTCACCCTAGGTAATTTAGTGAGACCCTGCCTCAAAACAAAACAAAATTTAAAAATTAAAAATAAAAAGGGCTGGAGGCATAGCTCAGTAGTAGAGCACCTCTGGATTTAATCCCCAGAACCACAAATATAAAACTAAACAAAAGCATCTAGTCCATTGCTGGACATCTATTAAGCATTTGATGAGTAATAATTATTAAAATTATACTAGATAGCATCTTGCATTAAGCTGGAAGTTCTCAATTTTGCTGTGAACTTAAAAAAAATATTTAAAAAAATATTTTATGGGCTGGGGTTGTGGCTCTGTGTCAGAGCGCTCGCCTAGCATGTGCGAGGCCCTGGGTTCGATCCTCAGCATCACATAAAAATAAAATAAAGGTATTGTGTCCAATTACAACTCTAAAATAAAATAAAAATTTAAAAAAATGTTTTAGTTGTCAATGGACATTTTTTTTTTTTTTTTTTTTTTGCTGAGAATCGAACACAGTGCCTCACACATGCTAGTCTACCACTGTGTCACAACCCCAGCCCTGCTGTAACTTTTAAAAACTATAATAAATCTTTAGCTCTTTCTCTAGAGATTCTTATTTGGGTTATTGGTGTGGGCTCAGGCATCTGTTTTTTTTTGGGGGGTTTTGCAGGTTATTCCATCCTGTTTGTCAGATGAGAGTCACTGACCTAAGTCAATAAGTCAGCAATAAGTCACTGGTAAATAATCAGATCATAAATGTTTCTAATTTTGTAGGTCATAGAATCTCTATCACAACTATTTAGCTCATCATTGTAATGAGAGCATTTGCAGACAATCTGTAAATACATGAGAATGAGTATGTCCCAATAAAAAACTATTTATAAAACAGACAAAAAGAAGTGATGGGCTGCATTTGGGCCCCAGACTATTGCTTGCTAACCGTATGTTCTATGAAGAAAGATTTTATTTGCTATTGCTATGGAAAGTCTTTTGTTATCATGTTTAATAGCATCATTAGAAGCCTTATACTGGGAGCTGGGGTTGTAGCTCAGTGGTAGAGAGCTTGCCCCTCACGTGTGAAGCACTGGGTTTGTTACTCAGTACCACATAAAAATAAATAAATTTTAAAAAGCTGGTGTCCATCTACAATTTTAAAAAAAAGGGGCGGGGTTGGGGACTGGGGCCTGGGGTTGTAGAGTGCTCACCTAGCATGCATGAGGCGCTGGGTTCGATCCTCAGCACCACATAAATATAAAATAAAGATATGTGTCCACCTAAAACTAAAAAATAAATATTATTAAAAAAAGAGATTTAGTCTTAAAAATGTTGGAGCTATACACAGTTAATCAACAGGACTCCTGCCTTTCAAGGAATCAATAGTATAAAATGACAGCACAGACATAATACTTATAATGAGTAACTGTCAAACAAACTATATAAAACTAGCTGTGAACCTGAGTTCAGGAGCGGGCAGATTTCCTAATGCTCTTGGTTTACAAATGTCTGTCAAAAGAAAAGAATAATAAGCAATCTTTCAGGAACTTATATAAAAAGAAGAACGATGCCCCAGATTAGTTCCCCTTTTCTGTAAGTGGCTGGTGAGGGAGCATCTTTTAGAAAGGGGTCCTTTCAATAATACTTCATGCCTTTCCACATGGCTACATCTGCCTCTTCTCAATTATAATTTGTCTGTTAAATTACATTATTATTAGATTTACCCTTCGAGTTTAGGAGTTATGTGATGGTTGTACTTTTTGGTTGTGGATTTTTTTTTTTTTTAAACTGGATCTTGCTGTGCTGTTCAGGCTGTCCTAGAACTCATATTTCTCCTGCCTTCCAGGTGGCTAGTTGCAATTTAAAGACACCATCTCCTTTAACCCCAAAGAAAAATATCCCCTTCTCTAAATAATAATTGTAAATTTAGGGGAAAAGTCAGCAGATCAGTATGTGTGGTCCAATGTGCATGTATGTAGGGGTTTATCAGGTGACTGGTGATTTAGTAACCTGTTGCTTGTAACTGTAGAAATGATGCAATAGTGGCTGTTGGATGAGGCAAGATTCTCCTGTATCCCTGAAAGGTGGATGAGCATTGTGAACATAAGCAGTTTTTTTGGCTGCCCAGATTCTGATCCTCTCCTCCTTTCACTGAGAATTCTCCATTTGGGAATTTTGGAGGGTAGTAGGTTCTCTTCTCCCACTACAGGACCCAAAAATCTATGTCTAATCCCCACCCCCACCCCCAACTTCCCTACTTAACACCCAATACATCCCCAACTAGGAAAAGTGATCTCAACTACATGAACTCTGAGTGTGGAATGAGTCGTACAGAACTAAATGGAATTACCTCCTTGAGCAAATGTGGTACCCAGAGACAGGTGGCACATCAGAGTCTGATGCAACAATCCCTGGGGCAGCATCTGGGATCACCTGACAATAATAGTAGTACCTTATCAGGCCATTTCAAAGCTGACTTTTCTATGGTACTGGCTATCTAGGTTCCTCAATTCTTGATTTTCGAACTCTTGAACTACTCAGTCTTCTTCCAGTATCGCACCTGTCTGCTTGAGTTAGCCACAGAAATAGTTTAACATATAAGAGAAGAGTGCAGAAATTGAGGGACTGAAGAAAGAACTGATTTTTCTATTTCTCATATAGTCACCTTTTTTTTCAGTTTAAAGGAACTATCCATTTTTTTTCTCTGTGGGTTTTCAAGCAATTTTTATTGGTGCATTACAATTATATGTAATAGTGGGATTCATTATGTCATAATTGTACACACACATAACGTAATTTGATCAATATCATTCCCCAGTACCTTCCCTTTCCCTTCCTCCCTCCCTTCCCCTGACCCACTTGCCAGACTCTACTGATATATGCCCTGATTTTTATGACCTTAATCATCAGAGTTTCAAAACTTAAGGTACATTTGTATCCATTTCACGTAAACTGAAGTGAAGATGTTTTAAATTATGGGTTTCCTTCTGTTAAGTTAGTTCATTGATTAAACCCAAATAATAAGCATTCCTCTCAAGCTGTTGATTTGAATTTTTTTATTCACCTGCCAATACTGTTTAGTGTCTAATTTAAAAACTAACATTGCACAGGTTTCTCAAAGAAAAAGTCTTCATATAAATGTCTCTCTTAGCTAAAAGTTATTAGAAATGCGTAGTGCTTTTTATTCTTTCTTGAATCCCTTTTACTAACAAGAAATTACCTAATCAAACATTTCACTGGGACAATCAAACACTTCCTTGCTAAAATTACATGGAAACAAGATTCTTTGTGAAAAATTTTTGCAAAAATATTTCAACTATTGTGCAGAAGATTTTTTTTTTCTCAGTACTGGGAATGTAACCCAGGTCCTAACACATACTAGGCAAACACTGAGCTACATCCCCAGGACTTTTCATTTTGAGACAGTGCCTCCCTAAATTGCCCAGGCTGTCCTGGAACTTGCTATTCTCCTGCCTCAGCCTCCTGGTGGCTGGGATTACAGATGTGCTCCACCACACCCAGCTGTGCAGAGATTCTTTTTTTTTTATACTTTTATTATTATTATTTTTTAATATGGTACTGAGGATTGAACCCAGTGCCTCACATGTTCTAGGCAAGTGCTCTGCTACTAAGCCACTACCCTAGGCCCTGTGCAGGGATTCTTAACTTTTTTTCTGTAACATCTAATCAAGTCACACATGTTCTCTAGTGATAATATCAAATTTACAGAATTCATATGAGTATAATTTGCTAATGTATAATAAAAATTTTAAAGTCACAGAACAAAAGTAACTTGCAATCACTGTATTATAAATAACAACAAATCTTGGATAACCTGTTATGTGCCACATAACACCACAAGACACACAAGACACTGTGGTGATACAGCCCTGGACAAGACAGAATTTTTACCTCAGGGGCTTATAGTTCAGCCAGAAAGATAGAATACCATAAATAATTAAATAATCACAACTTTGTTAAATGCCCTGAAGACCAAAGCATATGAGATATTTAACAGTGAGAACTGACCTAGTCTGAGACCAACAGGGAAGATTCTTTAAGAACATGACAGTGAGAGGCTAGGTTTGTGGCTCAGGGGTGGAGCAGCTGCCTAGCACAGGTGAGGCACTGGGTTCAATCCTCAGCACCACTTAAAAAATAAATAAAATAAAGGCATTGTGTTCATCTACAACTAAAAGTATTTTTTTAAAGAGAGAGAATTTTAATATTTATTTTTTAGTTTTCGGCGGACACAACATCTTTGTTTACATGTGGTGCTGAGGATCGAACCTGGGCCGCACGCATGCCGAGCGAGCGCGCTACCGCTTGAGCCACATCCCCAGCCCTAAAAATTTAAATCTTAAAAAAAAAAAAAAAAAAGAATGTGACAATGAAATTGAGCCAAAGGATGAGTAGTAATTTACTATTACAGCAAACCTTTCAGGCAGTGGACAGCATGCATAAATTCTCCAAGGCAGGGAGAAGTGTGTTGTGTTTAAAGAACTGATATCAATCCAGTTTGACTGGGAAAAGTATAGAAATTCAGAGGGAGCTTAGCAAAGATGATCCTGCAGAGGTAGGCAGATAGACCTGGGAAGCCAAAGTAGGAATTTTGAACTTTATTTTAAGATTTTCCAGGTAATATATACAATGTCAAATTAGTTTACACTTTAAGGATATGCCTAAGATTTATAGTTCAGATAATAAGCATGTTTTAAATATTGCACAGAACATACTAATATTGAAAAAATTATTTATTATTTACATGGAATTCAGTGTTTACTGGGTATCCTGTATTCTTATTTGCCAATCCTGGCAACCCTATTTCCTATTTTGAAAGCAATGTGTGGTCTGAGAGGCCGAGGAGGAAATTAGTCTGTAATTATAGAGTGGAAAATGTACTGGAGGCAAACAAAAGAGCATGAGAAGGTCATTATCATCCCTCTTTCTCAAAACCGCCTCTTCTTTTGACTTAAGAAATCTCACTCCTTTTCCTCCTATCTCTTGACTGGGTGCTTCTCAGCCTCCTTTAATAGCTCTTTAATATCTCCATTGGATATTTAAAAGTTGATGTTCTAGGAGGACAAAACGAGACTTGCAAGCACATGGAGCAACTTGTTCTCTTATGTGTTATTAGTGGGCATGTGAATGCTTAGAGAAGGATTTTTTGCTGTTTTGCTTTGTTCCTCAGTGCTAGGGATGGAACCTAGGGTCTTGTACAAGCTAAGCAAGCGCTCTACCACTGAGTTATGATCCCAGCCCTTTATATTTTCTTCTGAGGCCAGATCTTGCTAAATTGCCCAGGCTGGCTTCTGTGATCCTCCCTGCTTCAGCCTCCAGAGTAGTAGGGAATACAGGAATGGCGCCCCCAGGGCCAGCTAGTAGTTTCTTACAAGCATCTATGATCCAACAATTCCATTTGTGGGCCTAGATCCAAAAGAATTGAAAGTAGAGTCTTGGGTCATTGCACAATGTGTTCATTGCAACATTATGCACAACATCTAAGAGGAGGAAGCAAGCCATTGTCCACTGAGGGATGAATGGATAAAGAAAATGTGCTATTATATATACACAATGGACTATTATCCAACCTTGAAAAGGAGGGAAAGTCTGTCACATGCTATCACATAGAGGAGTCCTGAGGATATATGTTTTAGTCAAAAGACCTGACAAGAACAATTTTAGAGGGGGAAAAACTCATTTTGGGCTCACAGTTTCAGAGGACTTGTTGGTAAAGAGGCTCCCAGAGCGCTTCTCTTCCAGGAGCTCAGGTCCATGACGCACTGAATGGCGTGAACTTTGAATGGTGCGGAACCATCACCTCCAATCCCGGTGAATGGCACAAACTGTGAATGGCACAAACTTTGAATGGCGCACCTCCAATCCCTGAAGTGGCGGAAACTCTCGGCCAATGAGGAAGTGACAGCCTACTCTCCCGGCTCCTCCTCACCCCGCGTTGAGCCCAGGAATATCAACACCCTGTTCATGCTCGCCCTCTCTCAGGACCCCCTTCTCTCCTGCGACTGGCCACTACGATCCCCAGAGGTAAACGGTTGTTTGGGCTTGTTGAGTTCACGGAGCTTTTCCGCCGCTCCTGCAGGTCTCAGTTTGTAGTTAGCTGGCTCCATTGCTCTGGGCCCAAAGGAAGGCAGAAAGTCCTGGCAGAAGGGTGTGGTGGAGAAAGCAAGCCCGGACATGGCCACCCAGCAGTAGAGAGAGAGACTACTAAACTCAGCTCACAAATTGTAAACCTCAAAGACACACCCCAATGACCCACCTCCTCAAGTCACACCCTGCCTGCCTTCAGTTACCACTCACTTAATTCCTATTAGTAGATTGATACACTGACTTGTTAAAACTCTCATAACCCAAACGTTTCACCTCTACACTTTCTTGTGTTCTCTCACATTTAATTTTTTTGGGAACATCTTATACCTAAACCATTACAGTATGTAAAGTAATCAAACTCATCGAAATAGGAGGTAGAATCATGGTTGCAGGGACTGGAGATAGAATGGAAAGTTGTTTAATAGGTATAGAGTTTCAGTTTTGTAAGATGGAAAAAGTTCTGAATATCGATATATAACAAAATGAGTATAGTAAACACTACTGAGCTGTAAACTTAAAATTTATTAGGATGGTAATTTCTCTCTCTCTCTCTCTCTTTGCATAGTACTGGAGAGTAAATCCAGGAGTGCCATACCACTGAGCAATATTCCCAGTGGCCCACCCCCCAATCTTTTTAGAAATAGGATTTCACTAAGCTACCCAGGCTAGCCTTGAACTCATGATTCATGCCTCAGTCTCCTGAGCAGCTGGGATTATAGGCAGGATGGTAAATTTTATACTACTTGATTTTGTTAGAACAATTATATATATATATATATATATATATATATATATATATATATATATATATATATATATATATATATAAAATTATAGAAGGATCTGTAAATCCTGTCCAAACAAGGAAGTTTCTTGGCTCCTTGAGCAGCTTCTGCAGATTGTAAGTTGAATTTGCCCAGTAAAAAGGCAAAAGAAAGCTGGGCATCTTAAGCCCAGTGGCTCAGGAGGCTGAGGCAGGAGGATCATGAGTTCAAAGCCAGTCTCAGCAATTTAGCAAGGCCCTAAGCAACTGATACTCTGTCTCAGTATAAAATATAAAAAATGGCTGGGATGTGACTCAGTGGTTAAGCACCCTGGGTTCAATTCCCAGTATCAAAAAAAAAAAAAAAAAAAAAAAGGTGGAGGCGGGGAGAAGTCAGACATATTTAATCCAGAAGTAAATTCCATTTAACAGAGAACTTGCAGGTCTATAAGCAACATTTTTCTTTTCATGTTAAATTAGGATGCAGAAGGAGTCATTGTTTTGGTTTTTTTTTTTTTTGCATTAATAATCATTGAAGGGCTGGGGTTGTAGCTCGGTGATAGAGCGTTTGCCTAGCACGTGGGAGGCACTGGCTTTGATCCTCAGCATCACATTAAAAAAATAAATAAAATAAAATAAAGTTTAAAAAAGTACTCATTGAAAAAAATTATGGAACAAAATAGGTGAGAGTTCAGATCAGTATGATGCATAGAGTGGATCTTCTTGCTGTTATACAAATAGCAAAACATCTATCTCCAAACCTAGGAATTAATGGGCAATCCAACTTCTGGATATTTTCTTAAGAGAAATGACAACATGTGTCTATAAAGATTTAGACAAAAATGTTCATAGCAGCTTCATTCATGATGGCCCCAAACTGGAAATAGCCTAACTATCCATCAATAGGAAAAAAACTAAATAAACCATCATATATCCACCTAAAATTCTACTCATCAATACAAAGGACCACACTAATGATAAATGCAATAACATTTTGCTGAGTGAAAGAATTCTTATACACAAAAGAAATATAGCCAAGCATAGTGGCTCACTTATAATCCCAGCTACTTTGGAGCCTGGGGCAGGAAGGTCTCAAGTTCAAGGCCAGCCTGGGCAATTTATCAAAGCCATATCTCAAAATAAAATTTAATAAAAGGGATGGGGATGCAGATCAGTGCTCAAGGCCCTGAGCTCAATCATCAGTATGGCTAAAAATGAAAAATAAAAGCACATGATTCCACTTATACAAGATTCTAGAACAGGCAATCTTTGGTGGAAAAAAATATCAGAACTATGGTCTCCTTTGGGCAGGAGAGGGTAGTGGTCAGGAGGGTCATGAGGGAATGTTTTAGAGAATTTTCCTATATATTGATAGACGTCTTCAAATCCTGGAAGATTAATATTATAAATCACCATTTTATAAAAATAAAATTAAAAAGGGCTGAGGATGTAGCTTAGCAGTAGAACATTTGCCTAGCATGTGTGAAATCCTGGGTTCAATCCTTAGTACCACAAAAATAAATGAATAATACCATCAATATTTTTATGTGCTTCAAATATACTGAAGTACAGTCTGTTTCACTTGAAGGGAATAATGTACCTATCTTCTTTTAAGGGGAATCTTCAGCACTGTCTGCTAAAGCAAGAGCCCCAGGCATAAGAATAAGTGGATATATTTGTTCCTCTTGATTCTGTCACCATGGTCACCACCAACTGGACCAGGGAAGTGCCTCTAACCCAACAACAGCTAACTATTGGCTGTCTGGCTTCCTATGAGGCAACCTGGGGCCAGAGCTTTGCCCTCAGGTCCTCAGCAACAATCTGTTTTTTGCACTATAGATTTAGAAGGTTAATTTGTTGGTAGTAGGAACAAAGGCAGTCACTGAAAGAAACAGACACAGAAAGAAAAGATATAATGTCAATAGCTAAGTACTCAGGAAATATGAGCACATTCTTGCTGTAGAGGGTTACTTAATTTGTGCTGGATCCTGAAGAAATTTCCAGTTCAGAAACCACAGTATAGTCTCTGTCCAGTTCAGCTGGACTCAGGTTCCCAATTTTCCTTTGTGATCTAGTGATCTTGCCATTTTCTGTTTTCTTGGTTAGCTGAGACTTGTGGCTAAGGTTTGTCTTTATTTTCTTTTTGAAAAGTTTCCCTATGTATGCTTCTTTCAATAAACCATATACTACCTTGTATAATATGAATATGCTTATGGTTTTTGCAACCAATATAACAACCTAAAACAATTTTAAAATCATCCTTATATATTTCCAACTCATCTATACGCATCTTGTGAGATAGAAAAAGGTAGGGGTTAGTCCTATAATTTAAAAAAGACATTTAAGTTTCATAAACTAAGCTACATCCTCAGCTCTTTTTAATTTTATTTTTATAAAATGGTGATTTATAATATTAATCTTCCATTAGCTAAAGGTCACTGAGACAGGTGACAGGGCTAGGACAGAGTCCAGATGTTTTGATTTTTGTGTCAAGTACCCACTAGCCTATTCTTCCTTGATTCCTTATGAACATACAAGCATACCCACATCGTTAGTGACTTATGTGGTAGGAAAAGAGATGTTCAGGTGTATGAGATATCAGATGTTCACTACTAGGTATCTAAGTGTTCTTTCTGACACTCAAGTGGGAAATTTACATTTCTGGGAATATTTTATGATAATGACTCTCTTTTGGAACAGAGGAGAGATCAAGTTGAGACAACAGTCAGATATTCCACAACTGAAAACCAGACACATCTATGTATCCATCCAATCATTCATTCAGAAATGTTTATCGGAAAATTACTCTGTGGTGACAACTTGTTAAACTCTAGAGATACAGAAATGAATGAGACATCATCCCTCGTCCACAAGAACTTTTAAGCCCGCAAAGAGGGAGATATATAAGTAGCAAATAAATAACAGTACAGCATGAGAAGGTCAGCAGAACTGTGGGCACAGCGCATCTGTGAAATGAAGACAAAATGAAGGTTTGGTGAGCTCTATGAGGGTGGGTGACAGGGAAGCCTTTCTGGAAGAAACAGCATTTGAGGTGGGTTTGGAAAGTAGAATAGAAAAATTGATACTTAATGATTAAAAAGGGAAAGGATACAGCAGAGAGATTTTTAAAAGAACTCATAATGTGGAGGGAGAGAATGAGGAGCGGTTTTGGCAAAAGCAAGAGGGGCTCCCCACTCCCACCCCCATACTCAGCACAACAAATAGGAAACTCTAGGGAAAAAAAAAGGATGGGCCCAGCCTGTGCCATGTGCCTATTTTTATAGCTGAGAAAATGGGGACTTTGGTTAGTAACTCCATGGAGACCATGTGAAGCCAGAGGGGGTTGGGCAGACAAATCCATGCTTATGATCATATGCTACAGTGCCTTTTAAAACCACACGCTCACCATTTTTTTTTTTTTTTTTGCCTTTTAGGTAAAATGTATTGGAACTCATTTTTAAACAATTCATTGAACATCAGCAATTTTTAAAGGTATCAATAGCAACTAATCTTAACTGGATGTTCACTGTGTGTAGGCATTGTTTGAAATGCACTAACTTAAAATTCTGATGGCAGCCTTATGAATTGGAGTATTGCCAAGAGATCACACATCAAAAGAGCAGTAGAAATGGGAACAGGGCCTTGGCAGTGGGGTCCAGAATCTGGACACTTAGGCCTTGATGCCAAAGAGGAGGAGGAAAATCCACCTAATAGTGCTGGATATGCAAAAACACACTTCCAGTTCCAATTTAGACTGAGTGAAGACTCTGGAGTCAAACCAAAAAATCAATTTGGTCTTGAATGTTCAGAAGACATCGAGGATTCAGAAATGTTTGTTGAAGATCAGAGTAAATTTTTTAAAATTTCCAAATTACCCAAGGAATAGATTGAATGCAATGTATTTCAATATCTCAGAGCAATGTTCACACACAAAAAAAGCATATTCCTAGGGCTGGGGCTGTAGCTCCGAGGTAGAGTGCTGGCCTAGCATGCAGGAGGCCCTGGGTTCAGTCTCCAGCACTGCCCCTACCCCCACCCCCCAATAAAAGGCATATTCCTTTTTGGTATTAATCCAAATCTCCCTTGTATCACAAGTAATTTTATCTACTTCAGGATTGGAAACTGTCTTTGTGGCGCTGAGGAAAAGCATCAGGCCAACCGTCAGTGAAGTCAGAAGTTCCTGTTCGCAAGATCTGAAGTACTGCTTGAGATTTGGTGACACCCGTGGACACCTCTTCCCTCAGGTTCATATGACCTGTCCTGCACTCCTTTGTTCTTCACACTTGCCACCACCCCATCCATGTGTCACCTCACAAGGTAGTCTGAAAAATGATCTATTCATCTTTCTCTAGCTGTCCTTAATGACTTCAGAAAAAAAAAAAAATCTGAGAGGCCCTTTCCTTTTGGAGGAATTCCTGGTGATTGCCATGGGAAAACAAATTTGTAGTCAAAAGAAATCAACAGAAATGAGGAATTAACAAGGATTCACAAAACTTTAACAAGTTCAACAAGTTATTCCTCACATTTTGCCAAATGAGTCAGTAGTCTGGGGTTACACTAGTTTTCTCATCATCTTACCTGGTACTTGCTTTTGCATAATTGTTATTTATTGAGAACTTGTGTGCTGGGCCCTGGGTGAATGGTTTTTCATATAGTCACTCAGTTGGTATCCTATTTCAAGTAAGGACACGGGCACAGAGGGTTCGCTGCTGGACTCAGGTGACTGCTGTCATTTGGATGGTAAATGTCTCTCAAAGGCCCCATGTTTTGGAGTGGTGGTCCCCAGGAAGGTGCTATTGGGAAGTTGTGTAAACTTTAAGAGGTGGGCCTCGTGGGAGGTCTTTGGGCCGTCTGGGACATACTTTGAAAAGGACTGTGGTACCGGGACTCTTTCTCTTTTTTTCTTTGCTACCTGGCTTGTGAAGAGGTGAGCTGTTCTGCTCTGCCACATTCCCACCATGTGTTACTTGCCACAGGCCTAGAAGCAAAAGGGTCAGCCCGTCATGAGCTGAAATCCCCCAAATTACGAGCCAAAATAAACGTTTTATCTTTATGAAAGATATTTGTTACTGTGACAGAAAGCTGACTAACAGTGACTTAATAAATCACCATGAATCATGAGACATGATTCATGAGGCCACCTAGGTCTAAAGCCTGTGGCTTTGTTGGTGTAGCCCAAATCAGGACAGATGGTTTTCCAAGTGGAAGTGCGTAATGGTTTTGCAGGGGGCCTGTGTGGAAGTAAGGCTTGGAGCTGACCACTCTGACAGGCTTTCTTTGGCAGAATAGTCGTCAGCTTTGGAGATTCGTAAACTGGATTTTCTCAGTTACCGAGAGATGATGAGGATCTTGAAGGCAGTTCACTCTGACCACACTCATTGAGCACTGGTAACAGCCATATGTCATGAGGCATATTCTTTTTTTTTTAATAAAGATGAATTTTTAAAATTTTTTGTAGTTATAGACGGACAGAATGCCTTTATTTTATTTGTTAATTTTTATGTGGTGCTGAGGATCGAATCCGGTGCCTTACACATGCTAGGCAAGCACTTTGCCACTGAGCTACAGCCCCAGCCCAAGGCATATTCTTTTCCAGTCTGGAAACTCATGTTCTCTATCTGGGACTCACTCTTCTTGCTATCAGGGAACCTGGAGAACCAGGAAGTTTATTAGTGCCACACAAAGGAAAGAGACAAATCTGAGGATAATGTTGCCTTCAGGCTTTGGGCATAACTAATGAAACATTTCTTCTCCTATATCAAAGAACACGACCTGTGGTCCTTGTTCCCTGATCTGAAGTCCTTATCCATGGGTCAGGGATAGAATGTAGACATGTCTGGTATTTATATCAGTAGTTCTCTGGATGTTATCAAATTAAAAACTTCCTTATAGTCTTGCCTCTCTTTGAGTAACTAAACTCTATGAGATGCAAATGTATATGAAGAACAGTCCTTGCCCTCCAGGAGGTGATAGCCTCAAGTACATGAGACCAAACATGAAAGCTGAGATCATTGAAAGCAATCATAGTGGAGGGATCTTTGAAACTGATCAGAAACCGGGCTGGAGTTGTGGCTCAGTGGTGGAGCGCTTGCCTAGCTTGAGTGAGACACTGGGTTCAAGCCTCAGCATCACATAAAAATAAATAAAATTAAAAAATAAAGGTTTAAGGGCTGGGGCTGAGGCTTAGCGAAAGCGCACTTGCCTGGCATGTGTGAGTCACTGGGTTCGATTCTCAGCACCACGTAAAATAAATAAAGGACTATCAACAACCAAAAAAAAAATTTTTTTTAATAAAAAAAAATAAAGGTTTAAAAAATTGATCAGAAAACTTGAGAATGAGTTGAGTTACCCTAGTGATGTGAGGGTGACGAAAGAGCACACATTTCCAAGGAGAACAATGCCACTGAGCAAACCACAGGGCAGGTGTGAGGGGTTCTGGGAACTGAAGACCTGCTCCCTTGGAAGAGGAATCAGTGTGATGGGTGTGGAATACAGCGTCAAAGCGTGTTCAGGGAGGGTGGCCTGGGTCTACTATGGTAATCCAGATCTGAGCTCTGAGAGATCTGACCCAGGCAGATGGGAATGCAAGGAAACATTTTTAGTCCTCATTATTAGTAGGAGTGACATAGAAGAGTGGGTTCGAAATAACTCTGTGGCTTTTCCTGTGCCCACTGATGTTTATGTTTACCCGACTTTCCTCCCTCCTTCCTCCCTTCTGTTTCTTCAAACTGGCTTCTCCCACCCACACAAAACTATGAGAAATAAAATCAGATCAAGTGTTTTCTAATAAACTACTTCTGGCCAGTTTATAATGTTTATCTCAATGGAGAAAGAGTCTCAAGAATCAAGGATCTTCATGGTTGCTTTTTGACCATCTTCTTTAATCATCGAGTCTATACTCCCCTCCTTTCATTTTTTTTTTTTGTTTGTTTTCCTTTTTGATATTTAGGTATCCAAAAGCAAAAAGGCTATATTTCCTTAGGCTTCAACAGAATTATTGTGTACTGACTTCTTTTATCAATTGCATGTTCACCTGAAAATCTGTTTTGATTCTTCTGCAAACAATGATAAAGATAACTTGAAATTAACACACCATCTTTCATTCAGAAGATCCCCACATTCTTTATGATGTGTTCTCCTGTTATTATTTTATGTAGACATACTACATTCCCTTAGTGCCTTTCATCTGAGGACCACAAAGGGTAGAGCAAACAGTAATTAATTCTTACAACAACCTTGGGGAACTATAATTTGTATGTGTATACAGTAGATGAATCACCTGAAGGACCAGCAAAACACAGCGTTTGTGGTAAGACGAGGCTTGGTATGACTTAATGCATCAGCAACCCTGTCAAATAGTTGAGGGTAGGAAAGGAGTCATCATTTTTTAACTATAGAAAAAAGAAAGAAAGAAAGAAAAGAAAAAAGGGCCAGGTGTGGTGGTGCACACCTGTAATCCCAATGACAGCAAGGTACTTAGCAGGGTCTCAGTGAGACCCTGCCTCTAAATAAAATATAAAAAGGGGCTGGGGATGTAGTTCAGTGGTTAAGCACCCCTGTGTTCAATCCTCAATACCAAAAAAAAAAAAAAAAAAAAAAAAGGCTGGGGGAGTTTAAGTGAGAAAATATCTAAATAATGACTTATCTAGGTTTCTACAAAGCAACACTTGAATGTTTGCAGCAAATAACACAGAAAAAGAAGGAGGTGTTATAACCTATTAATAGCTACACCTTCAGTCTTATTGTCACTCCCAAGACAAGTGCTTTAGCAACAAGGCAGCCCTGGTCATTAGCTGAAGCTTTGATTTAGCATCAATGCAGAGAAAGTGTGCCAAGCCCTGACTGTCAACACTGCCTGCCTATATTTCCCCAGAGGGTCTCTCATTTAGGCGAGTAGCAGGCCAAGGCCTATTTAGCTGAAGAGATGAAATCTTCATTATTTTTATGTAGGCCTTTCTCTTTAATAAAAACAAAAATGAATGTAAAGAAAAACACACACAAAAATGGCCTCTTTCTTTTCTAAGCTGACTCATTGAACAATTGAGGACATATACCAACAAATGCTTCACCTGGTAAAACTGATTTAACACATTTTCTTTTTTGCGGGGAGCCCAACTTTATTTCAGTTTTTTAATATAAGAATTTTCAAATATGTACAAAATAGATGGAACAGTGTTGTAAAGACCCCACATGATCACCACTTAGCTAGCAATCCTCTCCTTGGCTCCTCTTGTTCAAAATAGCTCTATGAAGTGAACTCGGCAGAAGTTCTCAATCCCTTGGTTTGGCTACAGCACTGTTGTCTCAAAGCATCTGATGGAATCTTGAAAGCCAAATTTTAATTCAATTTATTAAAAAATACGTATATGTCAAAGGTAAACTTATGGGAAGATGAAAAAAACATGTCACAAAATCTAACAGTCTAAATCCTAAATCACGATATTGCCTGGCATTTATTGTCAAGCACCAACCACTTTGCTAGGTATCCGCCCCACATACCAATTAATTAAGTTAAAAAATAATATCATATAGTAACTATTGGTAACCCTATTTGAAAGGTGGGAAACTGAGACTTAGAGAAGCTAAGTGACAGACTCACAGTCAGAAGCAACAGAATTTGCAAGTTACATCGCCTGATTTCAAAGTCCTTGCTTTCTTATACGAATCATAGTGAAAGGTCCTACTAGAGCTCAGTCCAAAAGACGTGTGTTACTAATGTTACAAGGAGAAAGAAAGTGATAACCAATTTTTCTTTTTTGGGGGGAAAAACTAAAAAAAAAATTGTTACAGTTAAGCACTGGAATAATTAAGCAAGGAAATTAAGTCTACCTTACTTCATTAAAAAAAAACCCCTAGATTTCTTATCATGATCAAATGAATATGTAGATTGCTCAGCAATACAACAATTCACAGTAGCCATAATTGCATAGTGTGGCATTATCTAACCTTGTCCACTGTCACAGTGCTAAATCAGAAGTTGTGCAAAATAAATCACTGTGGATGCTTTCCCTACCTCCATCATCAGACAATTCCTCTGTAGTGCATTAGAATCTGAGTTTTATTAGCTTTGTCAGCCTCATCTTATCTAAACAATTGGATTTTATTTGACATTTAAAAAAATAAATGGCTTACAATTATCATTTTGTGTCCAGCTTCTATTGCTTAGTCATTTCTTTTAAAAATATTTCATTAGAGACAATTTTTTTATTTTAAACTTTTTTCATTTTACTCCACTTAAAGATTTTTTAAAAAAAATATGGAGCTGGGTTTGCGGCTTAAGTGGTAGCGCGCTCACCTAGCATGCGTGAGGCACTGGGTTCGATTCTCAGCACCACATAGAAACAAAATAAAAATATTGTGTTCACCTAAAACTAAAAAATAAATATTAAAAAAAATATTTTTTTAGGGCTGGGGTTGTGGGTCAGCGGTAGAGCACTGGCCTAACACGTGGGAGGCGCTGGGTTTGACCCTCAGCACCACATAAAAATAAATAAACAAAATAAAAAATATTGTGTCTACCTATTTTATTTATTTATTTTTATGTGGTGCTGAGGATCAAACCCAGCACTTCCCATGTGTTAGATGAGCGCTCCACAGCTGAGCCACAACCCCCGAGGCCCCTGCCCACTTAAAGATTTTAATCAATTTTGAACAACTAATAATAAAAATTTAAAAAAAAGATTTTAATCAAGGTATTGCATACATACAATTTTTAAAAACTCACATTAAAGATTTTTTTTTTTCTTTTTGGTGTACTTGAGATTGAACCTAGAGCATTCCACAATTGAACTAAACCCCTAGCCTTTTTAAATTTATATTGAGACAAAGTCTTGCTAAACTGCCCAGGCTGGCCTCAAATGTGTGATCCTCTTGTCTCAGATTCCTAAGTAGCTGGGTTTATAGGTGTGCACCATTGCACCTAGCCACATTGAATAACTTATAAAGACAAACTATCTTCTTGTCCTTCCCTTCCAAATGATCTCCCATTGATTGTCCCAGAAACACTCTTTGTTTTTCACCATCTTACCTATTTGTATATTTGTGACCATATACTTAGATGATACCTTTATAAAGGTATCACTTGATGTATTATATTTAACATTGTCTATGGACTTTCTGGCATCCTAGAAAGGGTTTATTTGTTCAACAAATATTGACGGAGTACCTACTGTATGTTAGATTTGCTCTACTTGCTTTGGGTGCCAGAGATAACAAAACAGTCCAATTCTTGACTGTCAAGTAGATAAACCCTCCCTCATACTTCTAGTAAGATTAGGGTCATGCACTGCATAATGACATTTTGACTAACTTTGGATTACATATATGACAGTGGTCCCATAAGATTATAATGGAGCTGAGAAATTCCTATTGCTTAGTGGCATTGCAGGTGTTGGAATGTCATAGTGTAATGTATTACTCATAGTATATTACATATTTGTGGGGATGTATAAACAAACCTACTGTGATGTCAATCGTATAAAAGTATAGTACATACAATTATGTACAGTATATAATACTTGATAATGATAGTAAACACCTATGTTATTAGTTTGTGTATTTTCTATGACATACATTTTATTGTTATTTTATAGTGTACACCTTCTCCTTATAAAAATGTGTGCTATAAAACAGCAGGCGATGTTCTACCAGTAGCAGTGTCCTACAACTTATGTCAACCTCAGCTCTTTAAAAAAAATTTTTTTGTAGCTGTAGATGGACAGAACACCTTTATTTTATTTGTTTATTTTATGTGGTGCTAAGGATCGAATCCAGTGCCTTGCATGTGCTAAGCAAGTGCTCTGCCACTGAGCTGTAGCCCTAGCCCTCAACCTCATCTTTTGATTGCAGAATCTCTTGTGCTGATTCAATCTTGTGTTGTTCTGCTCATCATAGGCTAAACTATACATATATGATACAGCTTAGGTGTGTAGTAGGCTATACCACCTAGGTTTGTATAAATATGCTCTATAACGCTCTCACAACAATGAAACCACCTGACACTTTTCTCAGAGTGTATCATATTATTAAGCAACACATGACTATATAATAGTTTTTATTTAAATCAATAATTTATTTATGTTATGTCTATGTAAATATTATTCACTACAGTGTTCAGACTGTTCTATAATTATTGTACTTTTTTATGCAACTCTTTTTTAAAACATTTTTTAAGTTGTGTCTTAGTGCATTTCTGCTGCTATGACAAAATATCACAGACTGGGTAGCTTACCAACAACAGAAACTTACTTTCCACAGTTCTGGAGGCTGGAAAGTCCAAGATCAAAAGAGATCAAAAGTTGCTGACATTTCAGGATCTGACATAGACCTTCTTGCTGTGTCCTCACAGGGCAGAAGGCAGAGGACAAAAAGGACTGAACTGTGTGCGAAGCCTCTTTGATAAGGGCGTTAATCCTAAGCACAAGGGAGGAGTTCTGGTGGCCCAATCCCTTCCCAAAGGACCCACTTCTTAATACTATTTGCTTGGAAATTAAATTTCAACATGCATTTTGGGAAAACACATTTAGACCATAGAAAGTTGTCACAACTGCTCAGTTAGAACCATGCTCCAGGGGCTGGGGCTGGGGCTGGGGCTCAGTGGCAGAATGCTCGCCTAGCACATGGGAGGCCCTGGGTTCAAACCTCAGCACCATATAAAAATGAAATAAAGATATCATGTCCAATGGCCACCTACAACTAAAAAATAAATATTTAAAAAAAGAACTATGCTCAATTTTTCACTAGTTTTACCTCAAATGTTCATATTAATAAAAATTGATCTATTTCTTGTTTTCCTAGAGACTCGTATGTGGATGATACTGTTGTGTTCCAACCTGTCTTGCCTGCTCTCCAGGCAGACTTCCTCAGTGTTGGATTGCACTGTTTCCTTGATTCCTTGTCTTTCTTCATCTCGGTGTATATCCCTGTTTTGTTGGAATCCATCCTAAGGAAAATCCAGAGAAGGATGAATGGAAAATAATTTTTTTAGGTGCTTGAGTACATGACAAATGAAGTACTTTGAAGTCCACGAAGGCATATTAGTCTTACTTTATTGTTTGGACTCTATTTTCTCCCCTAGCTCAAAGAGAAAGTCTTGAGTATTATTCTAGGCAATCGTAGAATAGGCATTTTTCTGCTTCTGTTAGGAATGTGTGTCCTGGGTAGTTCTGCAATATGCTACAAGAACTTTAAAGGAACAAACAATACTGGCAATTGGAAAATTCCAAAAAAAAAAAAAAAGAAAGAAAGAAAGAGAAAAAGAAAAGAAAGAAAGAAAAAGAAAAAAGGGGAAAAAAGATAAAAAGAACACAGACATAGAACTGTAAATCAATATATTTCTGCTGTGGGGATCAACCCCACCTATGTCATTTCCCCAGAAGCAGATGTAGAGTTGGGTGAGGAAGGTTTATTGGAGAATGTTCTCAGGGACATAAACTTTAAGGAGTAAGGGCCAGAGGGAGTAGTTGACCAGGGATGCAATCACACAGAGGCCTCAGTCGATCCCATAGGAAGCTCTGGAGTTGGATCTAGAGTTGTCCCACCTAGACATAGGAAGCCAGATCTTCATAACCTCACATTGGCCAACTGTTAAAACTAGCTAGTTGTCAACAACTAGCTCCAGGAGAGAGGCCTGACCTGGAGATGATCTGAGTAAAGTGTCTCTCTTTTGCTGATGACAATTTGTAAAGAGCTTTGCAGTTGTGAGTCAGCAGCCAACACACCTGGCAGACCACAGTGTCCACTATAATATATAAAGAACTTGTCTTCTTGAAAGTCCATGAGCTGAAATGTTGGCTCTTTGTTTCATTTCTCCTAGATACCTATGAAGAAAAAATGGACAATTCAGTGGCAGGAGTGAAATTATATTTGGAGTGAGAAGGAGCTAAGAACTGTTTAATCCAAAAGCTAGATAATTAGTCTCCAAGAAATAGAACAAATGAAATGAACTCTGAAAAGATTTAACTATTTTATTTGGTTTTGCATTTTGTGTATTTTGGGTGTACTAACTTTAGTTAGCAGTCATTCTTGAATTTTAAACATGAAGTGAAGGCCATTGTGTTTAGGTTTATATAGTATTAAATTGGGGAAAGTTCAAAGACAGTACTTTCAGGATTTGGGGGTTGTGGTTCAGCGGTAGAGCATTCGCCTACTATGTGCAAGACCCTGGGTCCAATCCTCAGCACCACATAAAAATAAATAAAATAAAGGTATGGTGTCCAAATACAGCAACAACAACAACAAAAAATACTTAAAAAGAAAAGAAAACACTCCGAATGTATTTCAACTGCTCTTAAAAGAGGAGGGAATTGTAGAAGTCAAAACTCCTCACCAAGCCAGTGCAGTGGTGCATGCCTGTAATCCCAGTGGCGGGAAGGCTGAGGCAGGAGGATGGTGAGTTTAAAGCCAGCCTCAGCAAAAGTGAGCAACTCAGTGATACTAAAATAGGTGAGTCTTTAAGCATATAGGAAAAAAAATCCCCATTTTTTGTACATTATCGCGATGTTTATAGAAGTAATATGCAATACTGTCCATCCTTCATTCTGTATCAAATTGTATCTATTCTTTTTTTTAGTTGTAGTTGCACAATATCTTTATTTATTTTTATTTGGTGTTGAGGATTGAACCCAGTGCCTCACACCTGTGAGGCCAGCGTTCTACCAACGAGCTACAGCCCCAGCCCTCAAATTGTATCTTGCTGTTGTATTTGTTATACTTTAAAGAAACAGTTGAAGAGGGGCCATGGTTGTGGCTCAGTGGTAGAGCGCTAGCCTAGCATGCATAAGGCACTGGGTTCAATACCCTGTACCACATAAAAAGAAACAAATAACATGAAGGTATTGTGTCCATCTACGACTAAAAAATGTTAAAAAAAAAAAAAAAAAAACAAGGCTGAGATTGTGACTCAGTGGTAGAGCGCTTACCTAGCATATGTGAGGCACTGGGTTCAATTCTCAGAACCACATATAAATAAATTAATAAACAAAATAAAGGTTCATATACAATAAAAGAAAACAGTTGAAGAATAAAGAATATCATCTCAAATGCTTACATCTCCAATCTATCCCATGGTTCCCTCTTCTGTCTAATTAAAGGCTATGTGTGGTTTTTTTTTTTTAATTTTTATTTTGTTGTTGTTATTGTACATGGACACAGTGCCTTTATTTTGTTTATTTATTTTTATACGGTGCTGAGGCCAGTGCCTCACACATGCTAGGCAAGAGCTCTACCACCGAGCCACAACCCCAGCCCTGAGCTTTTTTTTTTTAAACCTTCCGATAATTACATTATACTTCTTGAAAGTGACAGAAATTTAGTCACATCCTTTGATGTCTTTTGTTGTTGCTAAAAAGTCAATATTTTCTAGACAAAGATATGTCAGAAACATTCAAGACAAATAGCTAAGGGAAACAACAATTTGAAACTTTGAGTCCATTACAAACTTCAAATCTGTGGCAAACCCAAGTAAAGGAGGAGAGGGGAACTCAACAGCCTAAAGACCTGTTGTTGGAAGACTGAAGTACTGGGGTCAAATAATACAGAACTTCAGAGGAGGGAGGGGTGCGTTTCTGTCAGGTCGTGGCTTAGCTGGTTCCTTGTGACAAGACGCACCAGGAAGGCAAACAGCAGCCAGTCATGGCTGGAGCACTGAGCTGCACTCTCAACCAGCGGCTGAATCCAGCAGCCTGCCCTGAGAACCGAGGCAGTTGGCCTCTCTCCCGGTGAAGGCCAGGGAGACAGTTTAAGCCTCATCTAAGAGAAACTCCAGGAAACTCTTTCTGGACGTTAGGTGAGTTTGGACTCTGTTCCATATGCTCAGTGTTTCCTGCCTTTGTTGACACAGAGGCTCCATTACCTGCAATACAGAGCTATAAAATTCAACAGGACTTTAAGAGAGATGGTGAAAAATAAGCCTTCCTCCCTCCTCTGTCCAGCCTTTTCATTCCCTTCCCAGAAGTGAGCACTGTTTCCAACTTGTGGTGTATTTGCCTCAAAGATATTCTAAGGGCTGGCGTTGTGGCTCAGTGGTAGAGCGCTTGCCTAGCATGTGTGAGGCACTGGGTTTGATTCTCGGCACCACATAAAAGTGAATAAGTGAAATAAAGGTATTGTGTCCTACTACAACTAAAAAATAAATATTTTAAAAACAGATATTCTAAAGTGTTGGTTTAAATAGTTGATACTTTTTATTTTTACTTTGATCACCTCCTTGTCACTTGAAATCAATATGTTAGAAGATGGATTTAGTCTTATGAGTCCATAGTAAACTTTTATGAGTCCATAGTAAACTTCTGCCAGCTTTTTTTTTTTTTAGTACCCAGGGGTGCTTTGCTGCTGAGCCACTTCCTCAGCCCTTTTTGTTTTTTAATATTTTGAGACAGGTCTACTAAGTGGCTGAGGGCCTTGTTAATTTGCCAAGGCTGGCTTTGAACTTGTGATCCTTCTGCCTCAGCCTCCAGAGTGGCTGGAATTACAGGCATGAGCCCCCACTCCAGCCCTCTGCCAGCTCTTAATGATCAATTACTACTTTGTAAATTAAATTGTACAATGTGTGACTGTCCTTGCGTATCTCCTGGACCAGATTAATGTAGTTTTCAGAGGTTACATATTACAGCTTATTCGGGGACCAGGTAGGGAATAGAAATACGTAAAATGGCTGAGAGGAGCGAACTGGTAATTGACAACAAAGGCATTTCGAAGGCCAAGTTTATTATACACATAATAAAACTACACTATGTAGTCTTGTGGCCTTTCATTACAGTTTTTCCTTTTATAAAAGTAATTCCATATTTTTGATTGACATAATATTTACACATATTTACAAAGTATACTGTAATGTTTTTGATTCATGTATATATTGGGTAGTGATATATATATATATATATATATACATATATATACATATATACACACATATATACATATATACATACATACATACATACTCAGGGTAATTAGCACATCAATTACCTTTAAATTTCATCACTTCTTTATGGGGATTACATTCCAACCCTCTTTTTATTTTGAGATATATAATACACTATTGTTAATTATATTCACCCTGCTGTGCCTTAGAACATCAGAATTTACTCCCTTTATCAAATTATGCGCTGTGCATACACTAACTTTGGCCTTTGAAGTACCTTTAGACGGGGCATGTCCATTGGTATCCTCCCCACCACTTCCAGTCGTCTTCTCCCAGCTATTTCACATGTGACATGGTTCCCAGTGGCCGGCCTCTCCCCTTCCCCACTTCCTCCTACTGGTCCAGACTCTGGTAACCCACTACTGAGTCACCCCAAGCCTGGCAGCTTAGACCAAGGCCATTTCTGAGTTTACAGTTCTAGGGTTGGAAACCTGACAGAGCCCGACTGGATTCCTGTTGGGGTATAGTTACACTGAAATCACTGGACTGGGTTTTTGTCTGGAGGCTGCAGAGAATTTGCTTCTCACCTCAAGCAGGGTGTTGGCAGATTTCAGTTCTTTGTGGTTGTAGAACTAAGATCACCCTTTCCTCGCTAGCTGCCAGCCTGGGGCCACTCTCAGCCCCTGAAACCCCTGCATCCCTGTTTCCCCTCATCTTCAAAGCTGCCATGGAGAATCTCCTTTGCCAGGAACAACCCTTCACTTCCAAGAGCCTGTCTTCAGGCTTGTTAGAGCAAGTCTTTTTTTTTCTTTTTAGTGACAACACAATGAAAATGTATTTTTGAAATGTTTTAAATTGACATAAAATTGTACATTTTTGCAGGATCTCACATGGTGTTTATTTTTTTGGGGGGGAGGTGGGGGGTACCATGGATTGAACTCAGGGGTATTCGCTCACTGAGCCACATCCCCAACCCTATTTAGTATTTTATTTAAAGACAAGGTCTCACTGAGTTGCTTAGCACCTTGCTTTTGCTGAGGCTGGCTTTGATCTTGCAATGCTCCTCCTCAGCCTCTGGAGCCGCTGGGATTACAGGCGAGTGCCACGGCACGCGGCTCATGTGGTGTTTTAATACACTATGCACATTGTGTCGTGTTCAAATATGGGTCAGTGCATCTATATCCTTAAGCAATTATAATTGTGTGTAATGAACGCATTTAATATTCTTTCTTCTAGATTTCTGGAAATATATAGTATATGATATTATCTATAGTCACTATTGTGCAATAGCAGAACTAATTTATTATTTGTTTGCAATTATAACTTTGTATCTGTGGACCAGCCTTTCTCATCCCTCTCTCCCCTACACTTTGCCCAACCTATGGTAATCACTATTCTATTTTCAATCTCTATGAGATCAACTTTTATAGATTCCACATAGGAGTGAGATCATGTGGTATTTTCCTTTCTGTGCCTGACTTATTTAACTTAACATAAGAACCCATGTTCTAACATGCCCTCTAGTTTCGTTCCTGTTGAGGCAAAAGATGGGATTTTGCCCTTTTTGTGAATGCATAGTATTCCATAGTATACATATGCTATGGTTTCTTTATCCATTCATCAGTTGATAAGATACAAGCTGATTCACTTTCTTGGCCATTGTGAATAGTGCAGCAGTAAACATGGGATAAGTCAAGTTTTTCTTAAAGGCAACTGTGTATAATAATACAACCTACATATGATAGTGAAATCAATCACTTTCATAGTACCTGAGATTATACAGGGCATGTGTGCAGGGGTTGGGAATCTTGCAGATCATCCAAGAATTCTGCCTTCCACAGAAGTTAAAAATTTCTAACTTGTGATTCATATTATATGTCCTATTGTTGCCTCTGGAAGCTCATCAAGATTTTCCATTGTTCTCAGCTTTCTGAAATTTCATGGTATGTTTTTGTGTGAGTCTATTTTATCTACTGTGCTGCACACTGCATAAGTCATTTCAGTGTACAAACAAACTCCTCCTTAAATTCCCTCTGAATATTTTCATTCTTTCCTCCCTTTCGTTTTCTCTGTTGCTTCCTAGAACTGTGATTATTTGGATGTTGGTCCATCTGGGTTTGTCCTCTAGTTCCCCCTCTTCCCATTTCCATCTCTGCTTTATGTCCTACTTTTTACCCCCAATAAAATCTTCCACATATTGATATTTTCACTTGGGTTCTCAAAGCATTAATTTGCAAGCATTGATTTTCTTTTATTTGTATCATGAATTTTCTTTTTATATGACATCAAGTTCTTGTTTTATGGATAAAATGGTTTCTCTGAGATTGTTAGTAAGGGTTTTGTTTGTTAATTTTTAAGTATTCTTTCCACAGAGTCTTGATTCCTCCACTTTACTTTTTTCCCCATCTGTTGTATTGGGGATTGAGCTCAGGGCCCCACAGCATGATAGGCAAGCACTCCAGCACTGAGCTAAACCCTCACCCCCAAACTACTTTTACATATTTACTAGAGGCTTTCCTCAGGTAACTGTGATCTTTGCTCATTTATTTCAAATCACTAAAAATGTGACTGGAAGCTCTGAGCCCCAAAGTGAGGCTTGTTAACTTTGAAGTTTACTGTAGAGACAGTGGTGTGGGCCACTGGGTTAAGGAACACCCACACTGATCTTTTTTTTCCCTTTTCTTTTTTCCCTGTGCTGGGGATGGAACCCAGGGCCTCGGGCATACTAGGCAGGTGCTCTACCAGTGAGCTACATCCCCAGTCCATTGCTAGTCCTTTAGGTCTTTCACCTCGGACAACTCAGACGGTCTCGATTTATATCTCCTGCCTGGATGTTGTTGGTTTAGTTTTCAGTTTCTTGTTGCTGAACAGGGAATGAGAATGGAGGGTGCATGTTCTTGCAGTGTCTGAAATTCAAAATCCTTCACTTTGTGGTATTGACATTAACACATGATGTGCTTTTCTAACTGCACACTTGGTAGAGTACTTAGAGGACTTGCCTCTCTTTTTTGTCTACTGAATTTTGGCCTGCCTGAAAGTATACCTTCCTGCCTTTGCAATTATTTAAAGTATATGGCTCATGCCATTCATAGTGCCCTGAATTGTATGTGTTACTTCTTTACTAGGGACAAACTCTTTGAAGGCCACAATTGTGCCTGTACCACAGAGTTTTCAATGATGTTGTCCTTACCTTGTGGGTTTTTTTTTTTTTTTTCTTGGTGTGTGTTGCAGGGAAGTACTGGGATTGAACCCAGGGGTGCTTTACCACTAAGCTACATCCCTACCCCTTTTTATTTTTTATTTTGAGACAGGGTTGCTTAGGGTCTCACTGAATTGATGAAGCTGGCCTCGAACTTGCAATCCTCCTGCCTGCCTCCAAGTTGCTGTGATTACGGGTGTAATGGCTCCATGGCTCCCAGCCCCTGAGGACTTTTAACAAATGTCTGTTGAATGGATGTCAGATGGATAGTAATGACACAAATTACTTTAATATTCTCCAAGATATATCTCTACTGATTCTTCCACTTTAGGACTTTCTAGAGAGAAGTTTTGAATCTTATTCCTTTGGCATCTTTCAGAAAAGTGCATTATGTGATTGGAAATGTAACAGGGAAAGAGTAATGTCCTGGTCCACAATCTTCTTGTGTCAAGAAACTCTCACATCAAATAAATAGTTAAACTTTTAAATATGTAGATATCAAGATGATACTTTTTCCATTTCCTTTTCTGCACCATTGTCAGAGACTTTCAGGATGGCAGGCATTACCAATTCTTAAATAATTTGTGCTAGTTACCAGCATTAGCTACTTTATAAATGGTTCTGACAAGGCACATGAGAAAATGTGTAGTCACTCTCTTTCCTTCTGCAATTCAATTCCAGCACCCTGATGCTTTTCCCCAGTAAAGAATCTCTCTAGGGCAGAGGATACGTAGCTCAGCTAGGGGCAGAGCACTTGCTTAGCTTTCATGAGGCTTTGGGTTGGATCCTCAGTGTGTTGCCAAAAAGAAACTCTAAAAAATGAATACTAAAATGACTTAATTTCAGTCATCAAATCTCTTTTTTTTTTTGAGAGAGAGACAGAGAATTTTTAAATATTTATTTTTTCAGTGGACACAACATCTTTGTTTGTATGTGGTGCTGAGGATCGAACCCGGGCCACACGCATGCCAGGCGAGCGCACTACCGCTTGAGCCACATCCCCAGCCCCAGAAGCACTTTCTTGAACATAGATTTTTCCCATGCTTTATGATTCACTCTAAGAATTATGGCCACAAACCTGAAACCTCATCCCATTAACTTTCTTTTAAAAAATGTTTCTTTCTTTCTTTTTTTTCCTTTTTAAAGATGGAATCTCACTAAATTTCCCACACTAGCCTGAAACTCCCCATCCTCCTGTCTCAGCCTTCCGAGTAGCTGGGATTATAGGTACATGCCACTGCACCTGGCTTTACTTTTCTTTTAATTCTCATTTACTTCTCTTCAAGTTTTGGCACAAATCTTACCCCTTTTACTAAGTAATACATGTTAAGTACAAAACAATTTTGGAAATACAGTACAGATAAAGAAGAAAATAAAAAAGTGTAATGCTACCATTCTCTCTCTCTCTCTCTCTCTCTCTCTCTCTCTCTATATATATATATATATATATATATATATATATATATATATATATATATATAAAATTTTGTTCGTAGTTGTAGGTGGACAGAATGCCTTAATTTTATTTGTTTATTTTTTGTGGTGCTGAGGATTGAACCCCGTGCCTCACACATTCTAGGCAAGCACTCTGCCACTGAGCTACAGCCCTGGCCCTCAAAAAAAATTTTTTTTTTTTTTTTTTTTGTTTTTTACTATTTTGTAAAATCTCCTTCCAATCCCTTTTCTACATAATTTAATTTTTAAATTAATTTTTAAAAAATTACATAAAAAGTTATATCAATATCTTACTTTTTTTTACTTAAAACTATTATGGTATTTTTCGGTATTGAAATGGTTTTCAGGAGACAGCCTCTGAAGTCAATGTTTTCACAAGGTTCAAATCTCACTTCTCCCACTTAATAGCTGTATGATTTTGCGTGAGTTATTTAACCTATGTCGCAGCTGCCTTATCCATACAAAGGACATGATAATAACTGCCTCCTTCAGGAGATTTGTGTTTATTGAATGCGTTAAGGCATATAAAACACTTAGAGCAATACCTCACACACACAGTAAGCACTAAATGAACATTAGCTACTGCTATTTAAATACAGTTTCAGGGCTGGGGGTAGCTCTGCGGTAGAGTAGCTTGTCTAGCACACTCAAGGTCCTCGGTTCAATCCCCAGCACAATAATAATAATAATAATAATAATAATAATAATAATAATAAATCTAATTGTAACATATTACTTCATTATTTGGATTAACTATAATTTATGTGATCAACCCCTTATTATTGGACTTCTAGGTTGTTTTCAATTTTCAAAAATTTTTTTCATTTGTTCTTTTCAGTTATATATGACAGCAGAATGTATTTTGGCAAATTATATATACATTGAATATAACTTATTCTATTTAGGATCCCATTTTTGTGGTTGTACATGATGTGGATTTACCCTGGTTGTATATTCAAATACAAGGCTGGGAAAGTTATGTCTGATTAATTCTACTGTCTTTCCTATTCCCCTCCCTTTCCTTCCCTTCATTTCCGTTTGTCTAATCCCATGGATTTCTATTTTTCCCTTCCCCAACTCCCTTGTTTTAGGTTAGCATCCATGAATCAAAGAGAACATTTGGCCTTTGTTTTTTGGGATTGGCTTATGTCACTTAGCATGATATTCTCCATTTTCATCCATTTACCAGCAACTGCCTTTATTTCATTCTTTTTTATGGCTGAGTAATATTCCATTGTGTATATATAACACAGTTTCTTTATCTGTTCATATTTTGAAGGACACCTAGGTTGTTTCCATAGCTTGGCTATTGTGAGTTGAGCTGCTATAAACATTCACTGTAGTATGCTGATTTTAAGTCCTTTGGGTATAAACCAAGGAGCAGGATAACTGTGTCAAATTATGGTTCCATTCCAAGTTTTCTAAGGAATCTCCATATTGCTTTCCATAATGGTTCCAATTTTTTTTTTTTAATTTTTAGGTGTTGATGGACCTTTATTTTATTCATTTATTTATATGCGGTGCTGAGACTCAAATTCACATGTGAGGCAAGTGCTCTATCACTAAGCCACAACCCCAGCCCTCCAATATTTTAATACTGAAAATAATATTATAATGTGTCAACATCCTTGTGCCTACATCAATGAACATTTGTCTGCTTATTTACTTTGTTAAATTCCTAGAAATCATTTTTGTTATTATTTTTTAATATTTATTTTTTAGTTGTAGTTGGACACAGTACCTTTATTTTTTTATTTTTATGTGGTGCTGAGGATTGAACCCAGGGCCTTGCACGTGCTAGGCGAGTGCTCTACTGCTGAGCCACAACCCCAGCCCAAATTCCAAGAAATTATTATGAACTATGTTGTAATTAATGTATTAATTTTGTCCTCTACTCCCTCCTCCCCAAGAATGTAAGTTCCACAGGGCAGACCATTTTCCATTATTTTTTAGAGCCATATTTCCAGTACTTTGAAGAGTCCGTCCCAAACATAGGAAGGACTTGATAAATACTCGTTTGTTGAAAGATGTATATCCATTCTAAGAATCTTGATAGAGGGGCTGGGGCTGTAGCTCAGTGGCAGAGCGCTTACCGAGCATGTGTGAGGCACTGGGTTCGATCCTTAGCACCACATAAAAATAAACAAATAAAATAAAGGCATTCTGTCCATCAAAAATAAATAAATAAAAAAGAAACTTAAAAAAAAGAATCTGGATAGCTATTGCTAAGTTGATCCTCAGAATCAACACTGGCACCTGAGGGCGTGAGTCCTGACTCCGACTCTCTCCAGCAATGCCTCCAGCCATGCCTGAAGAACCCTGATGCCAGCGTCCCCTTTGGCACCGGCTCTCCTGGGTGCTGTTGGGCACGCTCATCAGGTGAGCCTAGCCCCCCAGGTTTCCTTTCTGACTTGATTCTGTAGAGAGCAATTGTCTGTGGCAGTCTTCTCTTTGTCAGGATCATTCTTATTCTTAGGATTGCTCTGAGCCTGGATAATGCATATTTGTCCTCAGTAACAGCAATTAGCACGAGGTGCAGGAGGCAAGGAGAGAGATTATTTTAAGAAAATGGAGTTGTAGTTTTTTGGGTTTTCCCTCAGAACTCAAGGAGTAGAATGCAGTGAGACTCTCTGGAGGTGCTGGTATAGGCTCCGGAACAAGAAACCAGGACTTTTGTCTTCTCTCTGCAGACTGGCTCTGCCCATTTCTTGATGCATTCATGGACCTGATTATGGTGCTACGGTGCCATGCTGTTTTGAATCTGTTTTGAATCTGCCTGGGGAATTTCTATAATTTCTGGATAAAAACCTTATTGGCCTGACTTGATGTGGGTCAAACATCTGGCACAGTTTAATCAATCCTGCTACATGAGGAAACATATCAGGTGCCCATTCCTGGGAAGGGAAGGTCAGTTCTGAGAGAAAAAGGGAGGGATTATTTTGAGCTGAGCAAAAACCTCCTGAAGTCTCTGCCACAATGATCTTGCTCAAATCATTTCTTTATCTAAACCATTTCCATCCTTAAAAGCCCAAGAAGAATCTCCAGTTTTCTAATCTAAAGATTCCAGATTCCTTGATAGTCCATTTTCTGCCCTGTGTAATTTAGTGTTAACATAATAGGTGATTTTCTAATTTTTTTTTCAGAAAGCTTTTGATTTTCAAACTAAGGAATCTCCATACTGCTTTCCATAGTGGTTCCAATTTAAAAAAAATTTTTTTTAGTTGTTGACGGACCTTTATTTTATTCATTTATTTATATGTGGTGCTGAGAATCAAATCCAGTGCCTCTCTCACTAAGCCACAACCCCAGCCCTCCAATATTTTAATATTGAAAAAAAATTTAATATATTTTTTTAGTTGCAGATGGACACAATACCTTTATTATTTTTATGTGGTGCTGAGGATGGAACCCAGTGCCTCACGCATGCCAGGCAGGCACTCTACCACTGAGCTACAACCCCGGCCCCTAGTAAGCATTTTAAGGTGGAAGAATATCTCTCAAATTTCATTTCTATGCACTTAGAAGGTATTCAATGAATATATAATAATTTGATTAAAGTGTTTGTTAAAAGCTTTAAAGTCTTTGAAAGAAAATTAACATCCTGTCAAGTGACAAAGATTTTATCTACATTTTTTTCTGATGTGAATTACACATAGAAACTCTTTACTATTAACTAGTAGTATTATAAAAATCTCTAAAGCACATGTCAAATTCACCAAGTTTTCTCGTCCATTGCTGCCACTGTGGAGTCTATCGTCACTATCTCAGACGGTTGTGTGGAATCCTATGCTACCCCCCTGTTGCCATTCTTGTTCCTTTCCAACCCCTTCTTCCACAGTAGCAAAAATAATTTTCTTAAAATAAAAATACAAAGCTAGGTACAGTGGTGCATACCTATAATTGCAGCTACTAGGGAGACTGAAGCAGAAGGGTCCCAAGTTCAAGGCCAGCCTGGGTAACACAGTGAGCGCCTCTGGGTTCAATCCCTGTTACTGCAAAAACCAAAAAGCAAATCCAAAAGCAATCATGCCACTTCTCTGCTTAAAATCTTTCAGCTCCTGAGGCACTTGGAGGTCTTTTTCTTCTCGGTCTTTGCACATGCTATTTATTGTCACAGAAGAGTGACAACTTCCTCAACATTGCCTTTCCTTGGGTCTCAGCTGCAAGGCAGCATCTTTCTTTGACCTGACTTCTGACCACCCTAAGAGTGTTTCCCCTGTTCTGTACTATTTTAACCACATATTTATTTCCTTACAACTATTTTATTATTCTTCTTACTTTTTTTTTTCTTTTCTTATTTTCCCCCACAGCAAGTTTCATGAGTGTGTAGGGATTGTGTTGGTTTTGTTTTTTGGCTTTTTTTCCTAATGTATCCCTAGCACCTCCCACAGGACCTGGCATGAAGTAACTTCAAAACATATTTGATCTCCTAAGCAAGAGTAATAAGATAAATAGAATGCTAATCTACCAGCAGTTTATGTGGTTTCAATAGTGGTTCAATTGTGACAGGGGTTCACTTCGTCTTTGAAAATTACATGTTTTTTTTTTTTTCTTTTTTCCCAAACTTCTTCTCCCTGATCTTCTCTGATATTCTTTTCCCTAAACTTCTCCTCCCTGATCTTCTTTTCCCTGATTTTCTGCTTCTTGATCTCTCCTTCCTAATTTCATTTTCTCTGAGTCACCTCTATAAAAGCCCCTAGTTCCTGCTGATGGGCAGAATCACAGTCTTTGGGACAGGAGTGCCCTGTGTTTCCCTGTGCTAGCAAAGCCATAAACGATCTCCTTCCTTTTTCTCAAAACTGGGTCCTCATTATCAGATTGGCATTGGGGACAAGGACCGAGCTTTTGGCAACACTATGATTATTAGAAGGCAAACTTCCATGGTGGATGCTATTTAATTTAAAGCAAAACATTTGATCTTGTTCTTTATTTTCCCATACATAAGTAAAATATAATCGCACCCTATTAGTTTGTTTATGGAAGCATTACTCATAAAAGCAATTTGGAAGTGACGAAGAGTGACCACACTACTAATCAGGCATGCAAACAATGTGCGTGACTGTTTAAGAACATGAAAAACACACCAGCTGGATGTGCTTTCCTCATGAAAACTGGGAAAATGTTTTAAATGCAAACTGATGAGAATTTGGGAACAGTAGACGATTACATGATAAAAAGACCTTTTAGAAGATCTTATTAATTAATTCATATTTCTTCTTTGATGTGGAAAAGGGACTTTCAAAAATTTAAGAAGGGGCTGGAGAAAATATCCTGAAATCATGATTAAAGATTTCAGCTTTTTATCTTTGTTTATGACTGGAAGCTCCCAAGGGCAATCTCCATAAGCCCGGAATCAAAAGGGTGTCTGAAGGATTGCATTTTGTGTCTGGAATTTCTATTCTAACAGCATGGCTTTTCATACTTTAATAATACCTTATGCATCAGCAACACTCTGCAACACATTCATAAGCAGGGAAGAAATGGTCACTATTTTCAAGGTGTGGAAGCGAGATTAAGCAATTTGCCCCAAGTCACGTGATTAGTAGCAAGCTAGGTGGGGAGGGGCGAAGGTGCTCTCAAACTTCCTGCTTTGGTTTCTGGCCCCGGGCTTAGTCTACTACCCTAAGCCTTCTCTCTGGTAAGTGCGAGGTGCTAAGCTGACATTTCCTGTTGCCCTATTAGAGGCTTATAAATAAATAAATAATGGAAATTATTTTATAAGCAGAGTCACTCAAAGAATCTATAATTGTATAAACACCTAGAATATTGACATTAGTGATCTTATCAACCCTCATATTTCAAACGCCTTTTATTTGTTCATAGCATATTTTAGTTTTGGGGACATTTAATACACTTTAAAAAACCGTGACTACGCAGTTCAGAAAGATGCTTCTATTAATTATGTTGCCACCTGAAATTCAAAACTATGTAGGTCACCTAGTGCCCCCTGCTGAAACAAGCAGAGAATAACAAACTAATACTTTAACAGATTCTCTCCAAGGAACTGATTATTAGTGTTATGTCTCAGGATAGCAAAGGATCCCAACTGGGTCATAATTCTTCATTTCTGATATATTCAGTACCTAAACTAAGAATTTCCGTTATTAGTGCCTAACTCAGTGACAAACTCAGAGGACATTTAACAACTGTTGGGTAAATTGATTTACATGTACTTTGGCGTATTCTAGAAGTGTTCATGTGACAACCCATGTGGCATTCTTTTGCGGTTTTAATCGGTCCTCAGTAATATTCTCTTCTCCTAGAGCCTTGCCTTGAGACTTGGCAGCCATAGTAATTTCTTATCTTCCCCCAACCCCCAACCACCAGATTGTTATTTTTGGTTTTGCTCAAAATACACTGGAGGTTTACAAGAGCTTAGACACTTGACTAAGACACAGATCTGAGTTTAAACCCAGGCTGTGCCACTTCCTTAAACAAATTACTCATCCTTTAAAAGGTTCTCTATCTGTAGGAGGGAAAAGAGTCTATCCTGATACACAGGAACTCTGTGAGGACTTGAGTGATGTAATGCAAACAAGGGGCTCAGCACAATACCTGTCACTTAGCAATTGCTCAGTTATTGTTAGCTTTATTGTTGTTTTGTTATATTTTAGCTTAGCAAATCCCCCTCCCTCCAGTGGGAACTGAACCCAGGGCCTCACACATACTAAGCAATCACTCTACCACTGAACTACATCCCCACTTCTTTTTTATTTTGAGACAGGGTCTTGTTATTTGACCAAGGTGGTCTATGAACTTGGATCCTCCTGCCTCGGCCTCCTGAATAGCTGGGATCACAGGAGTGCACCCCTGCACCCAGGTTTAAGTGGGTTTTGTCTTGAGTATCATGTTTACTGGCTTTGTGAGTGCTTTGGAGGCCCACTCTGGTTGTTGATATACTTGACAGCATTTGCAGAATGTATTTGTTCAATAAAAGTCTGTCTCCAAGAAGAAATTTCTGAATTAAACCCCTACATTCTATAATTCTTTTTCATATCTTCTGTTCTAACAATTTCAAGCCAAAAAAAAAAAAAAAAAACTTGCCCCAGATTCCTCATCTTTTCAGCAGCTTCTTTATACTTATCAATCATTTTTTATTAGTTTTCCTCCTTCCTTGTGAAGATGGTAAAATAATCTTCACTTAATAACATGTGAGGGAGCTGGGGCACAGGGGAGAAGAAACTTGGAAATCATGGAACTGGAACAAGATAGGAATGAACAAGGTTTTATTGCTTATTTCATATTAAACTGGTATAAAGAAGTTATCCATCTTTTAATTAAATTAGTAATTATTATTACTATTATTTGCAGTTCTGGGGATTGAACCCAGGGCCTTGCATGTTTAGGCAAGCCTTCTATCACTTAATTACATCCCCAAACCTTTTTAATTTTATTTAGGAACAGGATCTTACTAAATTGCCCAGGCTTGCCTCAAATTTGCAATCCTCCTGCCTCAGTCTCCAGAGTAGCTAGAACTTTAGGCATAACCACTGTGCCCTGCCTAGTTTAATTTTATTTTAACAAAAAAACTTTTAATTTGCTGTTTTAAGTTTAATTTTAAATTTTACCACAGTACTATCTGTACGCAGGTTAAAGATCGAAAGAATTATAAAATTTGTAATGAAAAATGTAATCCCTAGTCCCATCCCTCCCCCAAACTACCACCTCCCTCTATTCTTTAGGAACTACTATTTCATGTCTTTTTTTTTTGGCTGTGTATCTCCAATTGGAGAGGATATATCGATATACTGTCATATTATATATATATATATGAAATACATATATATCTTTATGCAGAAGTTCATTGTAAGGTATTGGCTGCTGTGATTATGGAGGCAGAGTTCCACTGTCAGCCATTTGCAAGCTGGAGACTAGGAGGCACAATGGAGTATTTTGAAGGTCTGAGAGCCACGATATGGATTCCAGTCTAAGTTTGAAAGCCTGAGAACCAGGAATGCCAAGGGTGGGAGATGTGGGTACCAGCTGATCAGTCAGGCAGAATTAATTTAATCTGCCTTCAACTTTTGTTGAAGGAAGATGTCCACCCATACTGGCAGGAGCCATCTATTGTATTGAGACTACCAATTCAAGGGCTAACCTCTTCAAAGATACACTCAGAAATTATGTTTAACCAAATGGATGGGTACCTGTGGCCCTATCAAGCTGACACATGCAATCAATCACACAACTGGTTCCTCCGATATTTGCACTGTATTTCTAAGTGACATGCTTATACTGCCGTTTTTGTTTTGTCTTTCCAGTATTGGGGATTGAGCCCCAGGATCTCTTACATGCTTGGCAGGCACTCTACCACTGAGTAACATCCTCAGTCCTTTTAATTTTTTATTTTGAGGCAGAATCTCAGTTGCCCAGCCTGGCCTCAAACTTGCTATCCTCCTGCCTCAGCCTCCAGAATAGATAATATTACAGGTATGCACCACCATACCCGATACTGCTGTTTCTTGATATTTTGGTTTGAAATATTACCATTTGCTATCAGTTCTTGTCTCTACACTTATCAGATTATTAAATGAACACTCAATATCTCTTATAACTTTTACATGCACAGTATTCAGAGTTGAACTAAGTATAAAGACTGTTTTTTTTTTTCTTCCTGGTTCTACTTTTAATTTTTCTTCACTTAATATTCACTTAATAGTAGCCTAGTTTCTTTGCTTAGTTTGCTCTACAACTATGACAAATTATTTTCCTCAATCTTAGAAAGAATGATCAATATCCTTTAAGATCATTAAGCACATAAGGTAACCAATTGGTTTCTTTTATCAAATTTTAAGATATCCACCCTGTAGTTCTCCAGTGTCTTGTTCCAATCTGTTACATGGTCTTCTAGGACTTTAATTCCAGCTTCTGGCGCAGAAATCCCTTGGCCTTCATGCCCCTTGCTCTTTCCTTTGATTCTGCTCTGTGCTTTCTCTCGGGGTTCGTATCATCACTGTTCTTTTTGGTCTTTGGTTGGGTTCAGCCAAGGAAGGAGGGAGGAAGAGAGTCAAGTTGGGGCACTGATTCCCCCAACTCCCTCCCTTTATCTAAAGCAGGGCTTCTATCAGGCCACCCTCTTCACCTAGCTCTGTCTATCTCCCGGCCTGTTGAGGCCTAGGGTGTTCGCAGGCCCAGAATGCTACACTGCTCCTTGTTGCTTTCCTTAACCCCTCCAAGTAGTCCACAGCTCTGTAAAAAGTCCCTCCATTAAGCTCTTCTCAGTTACCTCCATTAAGTGTGTAATCTGGTTCTTTCCCTCTTTTTGGTGACATACATCCACCAGCAGCTTTCTGAGAAAGGGTACATGGGAGGTCATTTTTCACACGTTACTTGTCTAAAAATGTCTAATTTTGCAGGGTGTGGTGGCACACGCCTGTAATCCCAGTGGCTCAGGAGGCTGAGGCTAAGCCACTCGGTGAGACCCTGTCTCTAAATAAAATGCAAAATAGGGATGGGGATGTGACTCAGTAGTCTAGTGCCCCAAGTTCCATCCTTGGTACCAAAAAAAAAAAAAATCTAATTCTACCCTTATACATAACCAATTGTTTGGTGGGGATGGAATTCTGGGTTAGCGATAATATTCCCTCTTTTCTTTTTTTTTTTTTTTAAACCTTTATTTTATTCATTTACTTTTATGTGGTGCTGAGGATCAAACCCAGTGCTTCACGCATGCCAGGCTTGCCACACCCCCAGCCCTCCCTCTTGTCTTTTTTGCTTCATTATTTTCTAGCTTCGGTGATCACAGTGGAGAACATTCTGAGGACATTCACCCATTGCATGTGACTTTTAAATTTCCAAAACCCCTTAAATCTTTTTAATTTTAGGTATGAAATTCAATAATACTGCAGCTTGTAATGGGTCTTTTTCATTTATTGTGCTGGGTGCTCAAAACTTTCATTCAGTCTGAAGGTTTGTTGTTCAGCTATAGAAAATTTGCATGATTTATTTAATGATTTTCTTTATGTGTTTTTCTTTCTAAATTTGGGCACTGGCACTCAATCTTTTGAGTTTTCTTGTTTTTTAATTTCTCATTTTCCTTTGGTTTATCTTTGTTTACTTTCTGAAAGATTTCTTTATCATTAAACTCTTCTCCTTAATATAAAATTTTTGTTGTAGTCTCCATTTCCAAGAGCACTTTCTTGTTCTCTAAATACAATATCCTAAAACAACAACAACCACAACCACAAACTTTAAACTGGGCATGATGGCACATGCCTGTAATTCCAGCTACTCAGGAGGCTGAGACAGCAGGATCCCAAGTTTGAGGACAGCTTCGGTAACTTAAGAAGACCCTGTTTCAAAAGAAAGAAAGGAAGAAAGAAAAAAGAATTAAATTAAAAGAAAAGAAAAAAAAAGAATTAAATTAAATTAAAGGACTGGAGATGCAGTTCAGTGGTAGCTTGTCCCTGGCCTCAATCCCCAGTACTGAAAAAACAAACAAACAAACAAAACCCCACAAAACAGTAGTAGCAACCATGGTTTTATGATCTTATTTCATGGATTCTGTCTCCTTTATCTCTTTAAGCATGTCATCATTTTTTATTCAAGAGATTTTTTTTCCCCTACTATCTACTTGCCTCAGTTTCCTGAAGTCTTTTTGACTATTTCTTTTGGTCTCTTTCATGATAGACTTTCCTAAAAGGTCTGATGATTTTTGGCTGTTCACTAATATTTAAGAGTTAGAAATAAAAATGTCACCCAAATCTTAGCCTATTTGGAGTTTGCCTAACTGTGAAACTTCACAGTAAGAACCCCAGACACAGTTCAGATTGTTAGCTAATTTCTTCAGTAGGAAGTTTTTTAATACAGTTCCACCGAAAGAACTGCACAAGACAAAATGAGATGTTTACACCAGAATGTAAATCAATGTATTGCTTACCTCCTCTATTCAGAAAATCTTGCTAAGCAGGTTGAGGGAGATAACTCACAGGACACTCAGTGATCTTGTATAAAATCCTTATCTTGTTGCAGATCAGTAATAAAGACCAATTTATAGACCACACATTGGGTAGCAATGCTTTAATCTCTAAGGACTGAAACTCTGGATGCCAAAATTCTGGGGCCCAATGTAGCCCAGGAGCTAAATGTATTACTTGTAATCAGTTGATTTTCACTTGTTACTGGGAAAAATCTCACTTGGGCATAACATACTATCATTTCTGTACATTGCTGGATTCAGCTTGGTGGAATTTTGTTAAGAATTATTTACATTTATATATATTTTTAATAGCTTTTTAAGCTAATTATTTTTATGTGGTGCTGAGGATCAAACCCAGTGCCTCACAGGTGCTAGGCAAGTGCTCTACCACTGAGCCAAACTCCCCGTACCTACATTTATATTCTTGAGGGATACCGGTGCTTAGTTTGTGCTTATGTGTGTGTGTTGCTTGTGTATTGTAATATCATTATTGAGTTTTGGTGTCAGAATAATATTAGCCTTGTAGAATCAGTTGGCAAGTATTTTATTCTCTTCAAGTTTTTGGAAGCTTTTACATAGCATTGGTATTATTTTGGCCTGACTGGTAGAACTCACCAAAAAATTCATATGGATTCTAGAGCAGTTTTATTTTAGTGGGGGAAACTTTTAACTACAAGTGCAATTTCTTTGATAGAAACAGGGTTATTTGAGTTTCTATTTCTTTTGAGCACATTTAGGTAGCTTATGTTTCTCAATGAATTTTGGTCAATTTTTTAGTTGTTGTAGGTAGAAGAGTAAACCTGGTTTTGGTTATTCTATCTTTCTTTTTAAACTTTATTTTATTTATTTTTTTATGTGGTGCTGAGGATCAAAAATGGTGTCTCACACATGCTGGGCAAGTGCTCTGTCACTGAGCTATAACCCCTGTCCCTGTTATTCTATCTTGATTGAAACCAAAAGTTCCTTCTAGTCTATATTTTATACTATATTAATTAATATATACTATATAATAGTGTACTGTTATGATATATTAAATATATATATATATATATTTAGTAGATGTAAATCATACTATCATGCTGTTTTGTGTCCCAACTTTTTCAATAATCTCATTTACTGATCCTGTTCAAATACTTTAAAGTATTTTTTTATAATATCTTTATTTTATTTATTTTTATGTGGTGCTGAGAATTGAACCCAGGGCCTTGCATATGCTAGGCAAGTGCTCTACTGCTAAGCCACAACTGCAGCCCACTTTAAGATATTTTTATAGTACAACTTGAAAATGAAAATATTAGAATCTTAAAACTCCTAATGTTGTGTCTAATTAATACAGGGCTAGCAAAATGTTTACAAGTATGTACTTTTAAATGATTGCATACTGCTTTCTCTAAAGACCTCCTAGACATTTTCTAAAGCAAAACTTTGATAAGCTGCCCATCTATCTCATTGCTAGGGATCTTGTAATTGTTAATTACTGCCACAAATCTCTTGTGCTAAAACACTTGATTAACATTTCCTCTGTGCAGATTAATGTGGTAATTGCATCTGTCTTGTCTCTCCTGATTAAATGCTGCCACCCGGCCTCCTCCTCCTGGATCCTATTATCCTACTGAAATCAGTATCCTCAATTTCATGGAAACCTTTCTTACCATCATGGCCGACTGTAGTGGAAGCCAACACAGAGCTTTTCGAGGATTGGGGGCCTCCCATATCAAGGCATTTTATTAACTGATCAACCTTTTCCTACTTACTAATTTAGTAATGGCTTGATGAAGGGAAGCCTCCAGGCCACCGAGAGGTCACATTTGATGCATGGATGAAGAGATCTGCTGAACACACCCATTTCCCTGAGCCTTAGGTTTCATTCCTACATAAAAGAAAATTTGGCATTCAGTTTCATTCACTAAGGCCACCCTTGCAGCCAGACTCATGAGCCCACAAAGCAAATTGTTATAGTCACACCCAGGGACTTGGACAAACATATCAAATATCCATATTTTATATATTGATAAGATCTAAGCTTACATTTTTTTTCTCCTTGGACTAACACTTTTAGAATATGTCTGTATGCTCCCCAAATTTCTGACAATCCCAGTTGCCTTCAACTGATATGTTTTCTATATGTATAAAGTTATTTTCTCCCCTACAAAAGACCTTGCATTTTTTCCTCTGAGCTATGCTGGGATTAATTAATGTGGGCTTAGAGGTTTGGTGGGATTCTTGAGGTGGGTCTTGAGGAGACAGATTTTTTAAAAATTTAGCTACTGTCAGCATGTAGATTATATTTAAGCTGTAAGACAGATGTCACCACTCAGACACTGAGCATAGGACAGGAAACAGAGGTGCAAGGACCACACTGAACACTTACGAGATCAGGCTGAGGAAGATGAATTAGCAAAGGAAGAGCAGTCCATGAGGTATGAAGAGAACTGTGATTCCTGGCAGCGAGTAACGAGTGTTTCAAGGAAGAAAGAAGTCGGTGGACTGGCCACATAAAGGTTACTGATGATCTTTCTTTTTTTTCTTAGTTGTAGTTGGACACAATACCTGTATTTTAATTGTTTTTATGTGGTGCTGAGGATCGAACACCAGCGCCTTGCACATATTAGGCCAGCACTCTACTGCTGAGTCACAACCCCAGGCCCTACTGGTGATCTTAGTAGGCTGTTTGAGTTGAATGATAAAAGCAAAACCCTACTTGGAGGTGTTCAAGAGAAGACATGGGTGGGAATTGTAGATATAGAATACAGGCAGCATTTTGAGAGTTTTGTTAAGATAGGAGAAGAGAAATGGAGTAGAAGAGGGAGGAGGCTGTCAGGTTAAGGGAAGATACCTCTCTCTCTCTCTCTCTCTCTTCAGTATTGGGGATTGAACTCAGGGCTAGACAAGCACTGCAGTACTGAGCTTCATCCCTAGCACTTTATTTTATTTATTTCCTGCCTCAGCCTCCTGAGTAGCTGGCAGGTGAGGGCCACTGTGCCCAGCAAACTAGCTCTTTCTTTAAGATGGGAACTTTTACAGCATGTTTTTATTCTCATATGAATGATTCAGTAGAGACCAAAAATTTATGGAGAAGGGTGAGAGGAGAGTTGCTAGAGTAATGCCCTTGATGAGGTGAGATGAGATGGAATGAGACCTAATGCGAAAATGGAGGAGTTGGCCCTAGGAGCACAGCAGTTCATTTTTAGAAAGAGGAGGAAAGACAGTATCTGGGCACAGATGTAGGTGGGCAGATGTGATGATGGTAGGAGCTTGTGGAAATGCTCTCGTGAGAGTTTTCTTTTCTTGATAAATTATTAAGTAAAATTGAATCTGAAACTTTATTTTTGAAATTTTTACTAAGACTATATGAAAATTTTACAAAATTTATTTTTCACTGAATGATTTATTTAATTACATACAGTAAAATTCATAAATGTAATATATATAACTGGATAAATTAAGATAAATCCACCCTCCCATATAACGAATACCCCAGTCAAGACAAACCTAGGACATTGCCCTTTGGTTCATGGTTCAAAGGACTTGGTTCCCTTTCAGTGTCTTCTATCCAAACCCCTTATCCTCACCTCCCTGTACCCCACATTCAGAAAATCCAGGCAACAACTACTCTGATTTTTAATACTATATACTAATTTTACCTGTTCTTTACCTTCATGTAAATGGGATAATGTGGTGTTTTGGGTCTGGCTTCTTGTACTGATGGGTTTCAATAGTTCATTATCTATTACTTGGAGTAGTATGTCATTGTAGGAGTGTGCCATAATGTGTTTATTCATTCTCCTACTGAACACTTGGATTATTTTAAGTTTGGGGCTGTTGTTAACATTCTTGGGCTAACCTCTTGACAGTTGTTTTTAATTTCAAAATATGTACATTGGGAAAGATCTACCCCCTTAGCTGCAGATTCATACTCTAGGTTCTTAGGTTTTGTTTTGTAATCTGAGGATTGAACTGGGGTCTTATGTATGTCAGGTGTTGTGGTTTAGATGTGAGGTGTACCCCAAAAGCTCACATTTGAGTCAATGCAAGAAAGTTTAGAGATGACATGACTGGGTTATGAGTCTTAACCTAATCAGTGCATTAATCCCCTGATAGGGATTAACTGGGTGGTAAATGTAGGAAGGTAGGGTGTGGCTGGAGGAGGTGGGTTACCATGGGTGTGCCTTTGGGGTCTATAAT
This sequence comes from Marmota flaviventris, assembly GCF_047511675.1. Lineage (NCBI taxonomy): Eukaryota > Metazoa > Chordata > Mammalia > Rodentia > Sciuridae > Marmota > Marmota flaviventris. The sequence continues at coordinate 102,337,738 of NC_092509.1, read as the reverse complement.
TTGTTCCTGGTCTGCAGTATCTCTCTCTTTCTCTCTGCTTCCTGGTGTGATGACCTGAGCTGCTTTCCTCCACCATACCCTTCCACCATGATGTTCTGCCTCACCTCGAGATTTGAGCTCCATTCAGAGCCAGCTGTCCATCGACTGACACTGTGAACACCAAACTTTTCTTCCTCTAAAACTGTTCTTATTGGGTATTTTGGTCATAGTAACAAAAAAGCTACTTAAAACACTAGGCAAGTACTCTACCACATCCCCAGCCCTGGCCATCATTCTTAACTCCTCCTTTCCCTTATTGCAGTGTCCAAACATTCACCATGTTCTGTCAATTCTATTCTTTAACTATATTTGTTTGTATACATCTTTTGAATCCAACCACTTATCTACCACAATTATTAATTTTTTATATTTATCTTTTGGTTGTAGTTAAACACAATACCTTTATTTAATTAATTAATTTATTTTTATGTGGTACTGAGGATTGAATCCAGGGCCTCGCACATGCTAGGTGAGTGCTCTACCACTGAGCCACAAACCCAGCCAGTTGCTTCTGCTATATACTCTACAGCACATACTTGTTGAATTTTATTTATTTCCCACTAGCTTCAAGACACCAGTTCTTTCACTGTTGCTTTCCAATGCTCAGCACATAGGAAAAACTTAATAAACATCTGTTAACTGAATAAATTAATGATGTTTAATGGGCTTTAATGTCCACACTTAATTTGGAATTCTCAATTTGCTTGCTTTCTTAGATTAGATGAATACATACTTGAGATTTTTTAAAAAAATTTTTTTTAGTTGTAGATGAACAAAATTTATTTAATTATTTATCTGGTGCTGTGCCTCACACATACTAGGCAAATGCTCTACCACTGAGCCACAAGCCCAGCCCTACTTGAGATTATTTTTTTTTTTAAAGGGAACATCATTGGCACTTTCCCCCTACAGTTCCTTATGATTTCTCTTGCTATCACACACACACACACACACACACACACACACACACACACATTGGTTCTCATTGAAAAGTATCTCAAATTTCAAGTTTTATTCATTCAATTTCAAATTTCAAGTTTTTACAAAAATTTTTAGTTTTTGACAGACCCTTATTTTATTCATTTATTTATATGCAGTGCTGAGAATCAAACCCAGTGCCTCATCTATGCAAGGCAAGTGCTCTACCACTGAGCCACAACTCAAATTTCAAGTTTTATTCATTCAAACTTTGTTACAAATCCTGTTATACTGAAATCTGTAAATGAGACCCACCTGATTTTCTTTTAAGAGAGAGAGAGAGAAGAGAGAGAATTTTTTAATATTTATTTTTCAGTTTTCGGTGGACACAACATCTTTATTTTATTTTATGTGGTGCTGAGGATCGAACCCAGCGCCCCGAGCATGCCAGGCGAGCGCATCACTGCTCGAGCCACATCCCCAGCCCCCATCTGATTTTTGATCATTTATAAGTAATCTGGTTTAATTTGTTTGGATGCTTATAAAATCCTCATTACCCCTCTCCAACAAGATATGTTTAGATGTGGATCTTTCTCCATCAATTTAATGTTACATTTTTTCCCTCTATTTTAGGTCTTCTTTTAGATCTAGACATTTTTATTTAACTTGTCTTTGATTTGTTGTTACTTCTGTCCAACTTCCTGTAGGTTATTCCTCAGATCTACTCTTAATTCTCAGCTTGGGTTTTAGCTCATCTTCTTTTGTCCTTTGGCTTCTGTTTTGTACAGGCCACAACTTCAGAATTTCTTATGGAGAATTCCGAAGAGAGATATTCTCCATATTTTTTTCTAAAAGAGATATCTGTTTCCTTTGAAATCCACTTTCAGAGATAAGCAAGATTTCTGAATCTTCAGGATCTTTTCCCCCTTTCTATATTATTTTTACATCTCTCTTGAAACAAGCTCTCTTGGCTTGGGATATGGTTCTGGGTTCAAGGAAGTAGTGCAGGTTATGTGCGAGTCAGTAGGGCCGGCCACCAGCCATGGGTGGTGTCACCGGGGAGTCAAACTCTCAGAGCTTGCCAAGCAGCCCCCAGGATCAAACGATAATCTGAAACATGAATCTGCAGGGGGAAGATGAATTTAAGAACTGGATCTTTTCCAAAGGTCATCAGGCAAGATTGACTTTAGTTAGTAGGTTCTGAAGACAGAGCCAGGAATGTCAACCTGAGGAAATAAGTGCACCACGTGAGCATGTGGTTGTCTTCACAGGGAATTATTAAGCCCTTAAGGCAGTTTGGATATTTTTTTCTCCCTCTTTATTTTTCACCCATTTTCAGTATATCCGAAATATATTCCGGCGGAAATATGGACTTCCTTTGGCTCCATCTTGGGTCTGTAACTAAAAGCCAGATGGATACGCGCAACGTCAGAGTAAGTCCTCGTGCTTTTTCTGCCTGATTTCTGCTGTATTGCAACAGGACGAGACAGCTGTAATGTCCCGGCCTGAGGGAAGGAAACTGACTGATTCTCAGCCAAACCAGTAGAATCCCTGATTTGTTGTCATCTCAGTAAGCACTGTGACCAGAATGCTGCCTGAAGATTGTGTTCATAGGGACAAATCTGCTAGCGCAAACGGACAACTATTGTCTCTTCATCCACCTCATCCTTCCCCACTGAATTTTGGAAGTTTCAGTCTCCATGTACACAAAAAATGAGGATAGCTTCTGACAGTACCACAATCACTTCTCAAAGCAGGATTTCAGATTTTGGAGGCAAAAGAGGGACAGCTGTTTAGTTTGCAACTCTGTCTGAACACTGCCTCTCTGATTCAGTGAGCAGACTGTGGGGGAAGGACACTCAGCCCTTTACCTTCTTTCAGATGGGTGGATCTGTTTTGAATCATGAAACAGGGTATTGATAGGCTACCAGTTTGGTTTCTCTGAATCCAACTCCATTAGCCTTATGAATTAGGATAATTCCTCCTAGCAATGGGCAGCCTATCATTCTTCATGCTCTGCATTGGTATAAATGTTCCCATTTTTCTTAATTATTCTGTGTGTTTTAGGCAGCAGCTGAGACAGGCGGAGTTGGAGGCTGCTAGCCAAATATCATTTAAAACTAGAAATGCCTCATTGATTTTTTTTTTTTAAATTGTGATTGCATCAGCCTGTTTTGATTTCTTCAGCCTCTGACTCCAGGATTTCCCGGGGTGCAGTCTCTGGCTGGCTGCTCAATCTGTACTCCTCTTTAGAAGAATTATCTGTTCTTACACTTTCATGTCTGACACCTGATGACTCCTCTCGACTGCTGTCTCTAGGTCTGTCTTCTCACTTAAATTGTGAATCTTTATTTTCTGACTAAATCACATTTCTACTTGTTTACCCCACAAAATTATTATATCCCTGGTGAACATACTCCTACCTTAATTGTTAAAAGTGCTAAATTAGCAAAGTCAGGAAATAAACATTCTGTGTAAGAGCCATTAAGTGAAAAGTTTTTGCAAAGCAACCCCTTTTATATTCCTGTGGTTCCTGTAGAGGAGAAAGTACACTCTGGATTAGTCACAGGCTCACAGCATTTACCTCACCTGGCAAGAACACACCCCAGATGCTCACCCCAGTAGAGCATGGTCCCTGAGCAGGCAAGGTACCTGAGTTTTCAACAGCCATGCCACTGTTCTAGACCAAGGGCACCAAATACTTTTGACCAATGAGGTGCAAGATAAGACTTGTAAATCCAATGGGCATCTGACTGTTGACTCAGAGTTCTTTTGTTTGAGGTAATGCGGTATAGAAAATTCACATCACAAAGGATGTTTCAGTTGCAGAGAGCAGACAACCCAATGAGTTTTAGTCCTTGACATTTCTCCCACAGTGAAGATATCTCTTCTCACCCTTCAGAGTTAATTTACCCCAATGAAGCTAAATGTCACAGAAGTCCACTTAGGGCAAGAGCTACCATATTGTACAGAACTTTCTATAAACTTGGTTAGACTTTCTCCTTCCAGGCAAGTGATCCTAAGGAAGGACGCATGAGGCCACAGGAGTGGGATGTGGGATAAGTGGCAGTGAAAAATGCATGCTGGGAGTGTGAGCCACCTGTCCCTATAAGTTTCTTGTCACCCTGGGCCTGCTTAAAACTAATTCTGTTTATATTGTTTCCATCTAGCCTTTATTATATATCTTATTGTGTTATGTAGTATGTAATTTTTTAAAAAAATTAAAATTTATTGGGGCTGGGGATGTGGCTCAAGCGGTAGCGCGCTCGCCTGGCATGCGTGTGGCCCGGGTTCGATCCTCAGCATCACATACAAACAAAGATGTTGTGCCCACCAAAAACTGAAAAATAAATATTGAAATTCTCTCTCTCTCTCTTAAATAAATATATATATATATAAATTAAAATTTATTTTTATGTGGTGCTGAGGATTGAACCCAGTGTCCCACACATGCTAGGCAAGTGCTCTACCACTGAGCTATAACCCCTGCCCTATGTATATAATTTTTAATGCAAGTATAGAGTTTTGTTCTGCTTCAAAGCCCTGCTGTGAATCTTCTAACAAATCTCAGCACACTCTATACATGGCATATTCAACCAGATTTTGAGCACTGTTGGATGAGAACTGTAGCCTGAATAAATGAGAATATTCCTTCAAAAATTAAGATCATGTTGCTACTCTTCCTACCACAAAGAAAGAGACACAGTGGTTTGTACCAGGCATGGTGGAGTACATCTGTAATCCCAGAGACTCAGGAGGCTGAGGGAGGAGGATCACCAATTTGAGGCCAGCTTCAGCAACTTAGTGAGGTCCTAAACAACTCAGTGAGACCCTGTTTCAAAATAAAAAATAAAGCTGGCTGTGGTGGTTCATGCTTGTAATCCCAACAGCTTAGGAGCCTGAGGTAGGAGGATCTCAAGTTCAAAGTCAACCTCAGCAACTTAGTGAGGTAAGCAACTTAGTAAGACCCTAACTTTAAATAAAAAGGGCTGAAGATATGGCTCACTGGTTAAGGGCCCCTGGGTTCAATCTCTGTTACCAAAACAAAAAATGGAAATAAAAAAATACAAAGGGCTGAGTGGCTCAGACGCAAAGTGCCCCTAGGTTCAATCTCAAGTATATACACACGTACACACATATATATGTACACACACACACACGTGCGCGCGTGTACACACAAAATGGTTTGTGAGCCCTGTTATGGTTTGGAAATGAGGCATCCCCTATCCCCTAATAGTTCATGTAGGAGAAAATGCAGGAATTTTCACATGATTAGATTATGAGAGATATAACCAAATCATTGGATTAATCCACTTGATGAATTGATAATCTGAGTGGATTAGACAGCAAGACATGGCTGGAGAAGGTAGCTCCCTGGGTGCATGCTCTTGGGGGTCATGTGATGCCTGGCTCCTTGCACTCAAGCTCTCTCTGCTTCCTGGCTGTCATGAACCTGCCTGGCCTCAGGCCCTGAGCTATGGAATTGGCCCACCACAGACTGAACTTCTGAAACCGTGAGTCATCATAAACTTTCTTCCTCTGCATTGTTTTTGATGTATATATTGGTCACAGAAACAAAAAGCTGACCAAAACATATTGGTAGCAGGAGTGGGGTTGTTGCTGTGACTAATCTGCCAATGTGGTTTAGAAACTTTGGAAATGGTTTGTGGAAAGAGTTTGGAAAAGTCTGGAGATGCAGGCTGGAGAAGCCTTAGAATGTTGTAAGTAGAACTTAATGGGCAATTTTTTGGTGGGGAGGTATTGGGATTGAACCCAGGGACTTTATCAGTGAGCTACATTCCCAGCCCCTTTTATTTTTAAATTTTGAGATAGTGCCTCACTAAGTTACTTAAGGCCTTGCTCAGTTGCTGAGGCTAGCAATCCTACTGCCTCAGTCTCCCAAACTGCTGGGATTACAGGCACGGACCAACTCACCCAGCTTAATGGGCAATTCTTGTGGAAGCTCAGAAGACCAGAATGCCAATAGGACTGTAGATGGTAAACAATGGGCTCACAACGTTTCAGAGGAGAAGGAGGACTCTATTGGAAATTGGACTAGAGGCCATTTATGTTACCTTTTGGCAAAGAACTTTCTACTTTTTGCCTATGTCCTGAGACTTTATGTGAGACTAAATTTAAAGGTGATGGATTAATTATTCTGGTGGAAGAAATTTAAGGCAGCATAACATTCAGGTGGTGGCATGGATATTGCTGGTAGCTTTTAGTCAAGTTTATTGTGATAGTTAGGAGAGGAAAGCATGGTAGAAAGATTTGGAAGACTTGCAATTTGGCCAGAAAAGTGCATGTAAAACTGGGACCAAAGAAGGTGTGTTTGTTGAGGTGATTACAGTCACTAAAGAGATGCTAAGTACTTTACACAGATGCAGTCAAAGAGGTGGCTTGCGGACATCTTAGGAATTGGCAAGACCATACCCATCACAGGAAAAATTCCTTTAAGAGACTATGGAGGTAACTTGGTAGGAAGTTGTTAACTATGCTTAACTGCCCAGGTACTCAGAGGGCACTGGAGTCATGGTCCCAGGAAGCCTGGCTGTTGTATAAGCTGATGGTAGACCTTGGTGTTGTTGAGATGGTGCTGGTTCTGCAGGAATGCAGGGTGCAAGAGTTACGGAGTTCACAGAGGCTTCCACTGAGATTTTAAAGGAAGGCCTGGGAGGTCAGGCAAGGTGTTAGTGTTCCTGCAGGCAGCCCCTCAAGGAGGAATGTGTGAAGCTGTGAGAAAGGAAGTTGAAGCTGCAGTGGAGAATCCCAAAATTAGGAGATTCCAGTGACATCGAATATATACTGGAGGAAAGTTGCTGAAATCAAGCAGAAGTAAGGCAAGAGTGAGGTCATGTGCATTACAACCAGCAAGAACGTAGGAGCAGGGCAACACAAACCCTCTGGAGAGAATATCACCATGCCACATGACCCAGATGCTGGAAGGAGCTACAAAAGTTGCTTGTCCAGCTGGATTCTGGTCTTGTTTTGGTCCCATCCCTTCTCTGCATGGAATGGAAACATTTACTCAATGCTATTATATATATTGGATACATATGACTTTCCTTTGGCAAGAGTTTGCTGTGAGTCTGAGATGAGATTTTGAACTTGGTCTTTTGGGAATGCTGGAACTGTTAAGACTATTGGGATTCTTGAAATGGACTAAATTTTCTCCTCTGTTGTATCACATCAAAGTCAACATTTTTATAATGATCCTAAGACTACATCATCTGCCCCCTTTTTACTCTTTTTGTTTTTGGGGGGGGGAGGTGGCATTTAGGGATTGAACCCAGGGGTACCTAACCACTGAGTGACATGTCCAGCCTTTTTTATTTTTTATTTTGAGACAGGGTGTCACTAAGTTGCTGAGGCTGGCCTGGAACTTGTCTCAGCCTCCTGAGTCACTAGGATTACAGGTGTGCTTTACCACACCTGGCCCCTTCTTACCCTTCTGACATTGTATTCAACCACTCTCACTGTCACTGCTATTCTTCCTCAGGGTCTCTGGACTTGCTACTCTCCCTATCTTAATTGTTCCTTCCAGGATATCTGTATACCTCATCTTATCTTCTCTTGTAAGACTTTACTTAAATGTCAACATCTCAACAACACCTTCTCTGATTACCCTGTCTAGAATCGCAACTCTCTTGCTCTCCTACAGACTTCCATCACCCTATTTTTCTACTTATTACTCTCTAAGTGATATATTCCTATCACTCCTGATAGAATGTTTGTTCATTAACTTCAGTATATAGAAGAGTATCTACAACATAGCAAATGCTCAACACATACTTGTTGAATTAAGGAATAATACCACTGAGCCACAACCCCAGCTCTGCTTAAATTCCTTTTGATTCTCTAATCTCCCAGTTAAAGGAAAATAATCTGGGAATTCCCAGTAAAAGGGAACATGTGTACTTAGTTTTGCTCCCTCCTGAAACTGAATATACTAGACTATTAAAATATAGTTTAAAAAATTTGTTTGCAGTGCTGAGTGCATGGTGGAAAAAAAAATTTAAGGTTTTAAACTGACAAGCTAGAAAGTAGGAAAGTTAAAAAAAATCAATGACATTTAGTAACTCATGAAGCAGGCTGATTGGTGATTACTGTCAGCAGTCCAGAGAAAGTGGAATCTTAAAGCAGCCAGCGGAAAGCCAGAACTAAAGTGATCTATATTGCAGAAATGCTTAAATGGCCAGGAATTAGAAGGATCAGATACCTCTGGAAATGAAAATAAAAGTGGGAAGAACATTTAAGGAGGAGGATTTCTAGAAGACTAAGAAGTGGATAGTTAAATCTTTTCTCCCATGTCACATCTACTCTGTGCCTTTACAATCTTTGGAGCCTGTGAAACCACATCTCTGGGCTAAGGGTCATCAGGCACCGCTGAATGTGGGCTACAGTACCAAGCATGGAGGAACGTGTGTTTTGAATATTGAGTCCTAAGTCTTCTTACCACAGTTGGCTCCAAGACACTGGCGGCCAGTCTTTTTAGACAGGATATGATAGTTCTTCCCCTGGGGTTTCAGGTCTCAGGCTAGTCCAAGAGGAAGGGTAAATGTAGCAATTCAAGGATTCCTCAAACAATGACCCAGCCATATCAACTCCCAGTGAAACTAAGAGATGATACATCACTATGGTCTGAATGTTTATGTCTCCCTCAATATTCATATGTTGAAAAACTCATTAATGTGATAGTACTAAAAGTTAGGGCATTAGGAGGTGATTAGGTCATGAGGGTGGTGACTTTACAATTTGGATTAGCTCCTTTCTAAAATAGGCATTAGAGAGCTACCTTGCTCCTGCCACCATGTGAGGATACAATAAGAAGGTGCCATCAATGAACCAAAAAGTAGCCTTCACCAGGTACCAAATCTGTGAACATCCTGGTCTTGGACTTCCCTGCCTTCAGAAGAGTGGAAAATAATTTTTTTTTTGCTTATGATCTAGCCAGTTTATGGTATATTGTTATAGCAACTACAACAGTTTAAAATATATATATTGAATATATATATATATTAAATCCACTTTATATATATATATATATATATTCAATCAATTTTTAAATATGAACAAACAAGCAATGTAGTACCAGAAAACTGGAGAAATCCTCTGGCAGAAATATAAAAATGAAAATGAATAAACACAAGAAAGAAAATTTGAGGAAAAAAAACTTCAAAAACAAGATATAACATCCATAAAATAAGATGCTATATAAAAATGACTTTCAGATTACAAAGTATTCTTTGAAAGTAAAATGTTGGTATATTAATGAAAAATTCAGAAGAGTTGGAAGATGCAGTTGAGGATATCTTCCACACGGTAGTGCAAAAAGACCAAAAACTAGCTGGGTATGGTGGGCACACCTGTAATCCCAGTTATTAGGGAGGATAAGACAGGAGAATGGCAAGTTTGGGGCCAGCAGGGCAATTTAGTGAGAACTTGACTCAATAAAAAATAAAAAGGGCTGAGGGGCTGGGATTGTGACTCAGCGGTAGAGTACTTGCCTAGCATGTGCCAGGCCCTGGGTTCAATCCTCAGCACCACATAAGAATATATAAATAAAATAAAGATATTGTGTCCAACTACTACTAAAAAATAAATATTAAAAAAGGGCTGAGGATGTAGCTTGGTAGTAGAGTGTCCCTGGATTCAAAGCTCAATACTGAAGGCGAGTGGTGGGTGGACCAAGAGCTACTAAACAAGAGAGAGAAGGAGAAACAAAAATCTAGAAAACTAGTTCAAAAAGTCTAACCTCTAGAAACATCGAGGCCATCCAGACATAGAGAAATAAGAAAACTATTGAGAAGGCATTAAGAAGATAAGAAAAATTCCCCAAACTGAAGCCCATGAGTTTCTATAGAAAGAGCTCCCTGAGTGCATAGTACAAGGGATGAAAAAGACCTAGATTCTGGCACATTACTACAAAATTTCAGAACACTGGAGACAGAGAAGAGCCCAAGTACTTCCCACAAACTTCCAATAAGAATGAAAGAGATCTTATACATGGATCAAGAATCAGAATAGCAAGAGTGGAAGACAGAAAACAATGGAGAAATGGCCTCAAAATTCAGAAAGGAAATTCCTCCCGGCTAGGAATTCTGTACAAGGTATGTATATAAAAAAGGGGAAAAGACATTTCAGACATGCAAGTTCTCAAAAAAATTTTTCCATGGGTCCTTCCTGAAGAAGTTACTGACTATCACATACTATCAAAACAGGAGATCTGTACCGAAAAGGAGAGAAAGAGTTCTCCTTTATCAAGGGAGATCCTAAGATGATAGCTATGCAACAAGTCTAATGTGGTCCTGAGACAGAAATCTTTAGGAAGATGAAATTGATAGAAGAATTTATGCAAATTTAAACAACTGTTAGAGTTTATTTTCATTATGAATTACAAAATAAAGTCACATATAAAAAATATTAAGTTGAGGGATAGTTCACACGTTTTGAAGAAAAGTTATCATAGTTAACTATGTTGTTTCATTCTGAAAGCACATATGGTCATAATTATATAAACAATACATTTATATAACCAAAATTATATCACTACATGGTAATGATAAGAATGAGAGCTGCTTGCGTGTATGTGTGTTTAGGTGTTCTGGGGGTAAGGAATGACAATTGTGTTTACAACTAAAACAATATAAATAGCAATTTAAGCATACCCTTTGCAGTGTGGAGGTCCTTATGAAGGGCATCATCTAGAGTCGAAAGTAGATGTCTTTGCAGACAGGAAAATGATCGGTAGAAAGATGAGGACTGTTGTTTGTTTTTATATATCCTATAGAAGTTGCTGACCTTTAAGAAATGAGAACAGAAATTTAACTGATAATCATTTTTTTTTCTTCTGATTCATTCTACTGTCTTTCTTTTTTTTTTTTAATTTTTTATTGTTGGTTGTTCAAAACATTACAAATTTCTTGACATATCATATTCCACACTTTGATTCAAGTGGGTTATGAACTCCCACCTTCACCCCATACACAGATTGCAGAATCACATCAGTTACACATCCATTGATTTACAAATTGCCATACTAGTGTCTGTTGTGCTCCGCTGCCTTTCCCATCCTCCCCCCTCCCCCCTCCCCACCTCTCCCCTCCCCTCCCCTCCTCTCTCTCTACCCCCTCCACTGTATAACCCTGAGGGTCTCCTTCCATTTCCATGCAATTTCCCTTCTCTCCCCCTTTCCCTCCCACCTCTCATCCCTGTTAAATGTTAGTCTTCTTCTCCTGCTCTTCGTCCCTACTCTGATCTTAGTTACTCTCCTTATATCAAAGAAGACATTTGGCATTTGTTTTTTAGGGATTGGCTAGCTTCACTTTTAACTGATAATCATAATATTTCAGAGGCATTATTTAGGATACTTCAGTAGGTGGTCTTGTTTCTTGTTTGTTGGTTTGTTTTACCATGCCTGGTACATAATAAGGACTCTTATTGTTTTTTTGAATTCAGTCCTTTGAAATAACCCATTACTAGTCAGTAAGATCCTTGAAATCACAGATTATTTCTTATAAATCTTTATATTTCTTTATGTAAATCCAAATTACAGTTTGCATTGTACTTATATTAATGTGTAGACTTTGCCTATGTCTTAAGGACTAAGCCAAATTCTTTTAAAATCTTAGTTAATGTATAAATAATCATGTTATGGTTTGGATGTGAGGTGTCCCCCCAAAACCCAAGTGTGAGACAATGCAAGAAGGTTTGGAGGAGAAATGATTGGGTCAGAGCTTTAACCTAATCAGTGAATTAATCCCTAATGGAATTAACTGAGTGGTAACTGGAGGCAGTGGGGGTGTGGCTAGAGAAAATGGCTCATTGTGGGCATGGCTATGAGGTATATATTTTGTATCTGGAGAGTGGACTTTCTCTCTCTCCCCTTCCTGATCATCATGTGAGCAGGTTCCCTCAGCTACACTCTTCCACCATGATGGGTAGCCTCACCTGGAGCCCCTGGAGAATGAAGCTGGCTATATATGGACTGAGACCTCTGAAACTGTAAGCCCTCAAATAAACTTTTTCTCCTCTACAATTGTTCTGGTCAGGTCCTTAACAGCAAAAAAGCTGACTAAAGGGGCTGGGGATGTGGCTCAAGCGGTGAGCGGCCCGGGTTCGATCCTCAGCACCACATACAAACAAAGATGTCGTGTCCGCCAAAAACTAAAAAATAAATATTAAAATTCTCTCTCTCTCAAAAAAAATAATAATAATAATAAAAAGCTGACTAAAACAAATCCTGAGTGAAATATCCCACTTTACTAATAAATTCTATTTTTGGTGCTATGACTCTAAATGCCTCTCCCAATCAATTATACAAAGCTGTGGTCTGAATGTTATCTCCTACCAAATTCAGGTGTTGCCAATGTGGTGGTGTTGGGAGAAGAAGGCTCTTCTCTCATGGGAGAGGGACTGGGTGACCTTGTATTACATTCTCTAAGAAAGGAATCCAAACAATTGCCAAGGTCAGCCAGAAAACTAGGCAGTACCACCTCTTCAGATCATTTGCCCTCATTCAAACTTCTGTGATAAATACATGCAGAGTAGGTGTGAGGAACGTCAGAAGGGGTTAGCCCACTTCACTCAACAGGCAGTGCATTTGCCTGCAACTGAGGTGTTGATGGATAAAAGACAAAAACTGATGTGTAAATCCGACTTTCACTGTTGAAAGAGGATTAAAAATAGAAAGGAATTCTATTTAGGTTCAGACAGTGAAAGTTGAGAAACAGAAAAAAACTTGTGTAAAAGAATAGGCTTGAGATAGTTCTTTTTCTCTACTCAAGAGCCCAAATTATGGCACTGCCAAAAGAAGCATCCTGCCTGTCTGCTTGTATTTCTGGTGTCTTGATTAATTGCACGGCTGTCCGCATCAGCAGTTTTTAATCTATAAATTCACAGCTCCAGAGAGTTAGTATGAGATTATCCAGACACTATTTAAAGGGCTGGAGATCAAAAAAACAAAGAAGCCACTTCATAGGCAGGTATTTGAGTACTTTTCTGGTCCTTAGGAACTTGGTAATTTCACAAAATAGGTGTGGTGTATTTGCCAAGCAAATCTCTCTCAACACATTCTCCTCCTCTTCATTTGTTCCCTCTCACTGTAAATGGGGCTTATATTCTATGCTTTCAGTAATGGACACTTATTTTAAATAGAACAATTCTACTATTTTCTACTGGCTGCACTAATGGTTGTCTCCTATATGGAATCTTGAACATCTTAGGTTTAAAACAAACAAACAAACAAAAAAAACCACCCTCAGAAGAGCCTTCCTACAACTCAAGGGACTGTAAATATAATTAAGAAAACTTCTGAAAGAATGGAGTCCTGGAAATAGTAAGTGTAAGAAAGCCATATTAATAATTACCATTTAAAAATCTGCCATACTGCAAACTTAAAAGAACTAATGTATTAGCTTTATAATTTTAAACTGATTTTCAGAGAGATATTTTCTAGATAAAAACAAAGAAAGCATTCTATATTTTTTGTAATAAACGCTAGAAGACATAATTCAATAATTTCACTTCACCTTTCAAATGCTGATACATGCATAATTCAAGATAGCGTAGCTATTATCATTTATAGGTTGAAGAAATTAAGACATGAGAATTTAAGTGATATGGCCAAGCCCTTAAACTGTATCATGAAAGGCAAAACCAGGCTTCTTGCTCCAGTGTTTTATTCTTTACCATCAGTAAAATTTGTATCTTTAATTATTGACATTTCCATTTTATACTTCAGTATATGAAGATAAAAAACAAAACAAAAACCTTCATGGGTTTGTTGACGTTCACTCTGTAAGAGAAATGAATAGGTAAGAAAAATAAACACACACCCTGATTTGAAATCCTTTGCTCAATTACTTGGCCACAATAAATGCAAGAGCGAAGACTGAAGAGTCGTGCAGAGCACACTGTCCATTACTGCACTTCTTAAAGTTTGTTCCAGATAAAAGGTTTCCATTAAAATCCATTTCTTCTTGGCAAACATGGTCGCCTTTGTATAACTATTTTCTCCTTGAGAAGTTTCAAAAACAAATAAGGGGAAAACATTTTTCTGGGCAAATAATGAATATAAAGCAATCAAATATGATGAATAAGGTTTGGAAAAACTACATTTCTTATGACCTAAGTATAAAAGTATTTTCATCATACAGTTATGCAGTATATAACAGGTATAATCTATTATGTGACCAAATAATTATAATAATATAGTAACATTTTGTTAATCAGACATTTGAAAATTAATTTGAAATCAAAGAAACCATAAATATGAGAGAATTAAAAATAACTTGGATCCTATAATGGAGATGGATCATTATTTGGGCCACCTGAACCGCTTCCCTATATTTAGAGTATTCCTTACCATATAAATCTTGGTGGCAAGCAAGGACTGTCTACCCTTCTCTTTGCCTCCCTTGCATCCCCCACCTTTTCCATTTCCCCTTAGTGGTAGTAGAGGTTACTGCAAGCTTGAGTTTCAGCATAGAAATGGCCAAAGGTTAAATTTTGGGTCTAGTTTGAGGTCTGCAGTGCCAGCTGTAGGGTGACCACTTTGTCAGTCACATTTTGCCCAGCATGTTCTAGGTTTTAGCAAGGAAGGATGCAAATGTAACCCAGTCCTGGGAAAACCAGAAAAGCTGGTCACATTACCCAATTTTCCTCATCAGATCAGTTCTGAGGGTGCTACTCAGCTTCAAGCCTCATTTTTTTTCAGCTCTTTCAGAAATTCTGTGAGCCATGCAATACCCTTTTATAGAAGTATGACTCAATATCTGTAATGGTTTGAATGTTCATGCTCCCAACCCCTGATTCTGTTTTTTTTTTTTTTGTTTGTTTGTCTGTAGTACTGGGGATTGAACCCAGGGTTGCTCTACTGCTGAGCTACATCCTCAGCCCTTCTTTTATTTTTTATTTTGAGAGAGGGTCTTGCTAAGTTGCACAGGCTAGCTGGGAACTTGTGATGGTTCTGCCTCAGCTTCCCTTTTAATTATCCTTATAATCAATTAGTATTCTGCCTTAATCAGGAGATTTCTCTATTATTCCTCCCAAGACCTTTGACTGAAGTAGAAACCTTTGTGTGAAAGCAGTATGGAAACCCATGCTTCACAATTACCCAATGAAACACATTGGCATAATTCAGATTATATAGTTATAATAGACTCTCTTTGATGTTAGTGAACATGTCAGCATTTAAAAAAGTTCTGAAAAAAATCATGAATAATGATTGTTCTTGCTGTATTTTTGAAATTCTGAGACATTTCTGATGGTTGAGACTAATATTTTCTTGGTGATGAGATAAACAAACATTGACAGAATATAAAAATCATTTAAAAATAAAGCTGTTGACAGAAAATCTTTGATTTTTCCCATCCCATCCCATAAAATGCTTATTTCTCAAGATGAAGAACTGTTAAGTCAAAAAAAAAAAAATGGAAGTGGTGGCATAAAAAACAAGAACCATTCAATTCTTGGTCTTTGGAGCACAGATAAGAATTCTTTGTTTTTCCTGGTCATTATGTAATCCTCCTGAACACACCCACCTCTGACCAATTCACTCTCATGACACCTTCATATTCGTGGACTTTGATTTTTCTGTATTTCGGAGAGAAGACCTTCGATAAAGACATATAATCCTGTTCATAAAATCATTACTAAAATTTATATAAATAATGCATCTTTATTAAAGAGAAACAAAAAATACAAGAACACAGATAGAAACAAGCTTCCATTAATTCTTCCATTGCTAACATTTTGATATTCTTTCTACAAACATTCATATCTGTAGTTATAATTGTGTAACTATTATAAATATTCGGGGTCTATACTATTTCATATCCATACTATTTCAGGGTCTGCTTTATCAGTAGTACTTTATCAGTAGTGAATTTCTTTGCAGATAGATATAATTTTTTTTTTACTTTTAACATGTATGTAATGTAATGTATACAAGTATCACAACATGTCAGCAATGAATTTTGTTGGATATTTTTAGCTTTTGTAAAGAATATTGTTAGAAGTTCTATATCACTGAACATTTTTCCAATTATTTCCCAAGATAAATACTAGAAGAGGAACTTTTGCACCAGCAAGAGTACTCATTTTTTTTTTTTTTTAGTTGTAGATGGACACAATACCTTTATTTTATTTCTTATGTGGTGCTGAGGATTGAACCCAGGGCCTCGCACATGCTAGGCGAGCACTCTACTGCTGAGCCACAACCCCAGCCCAAGAGTACTCATTTTTAAAAAATTTTCTTTTCGGCTGGGTTGTGGCTCAGTGGCAGAGCGCTTGCCTAGCAACTGAGGTACTGTGTTCGATTCTCAGCACCACATAAGAAATAAATGAATAAATAATGGTCCATTAAAATCTAAAAAAGAATTTACAAAATTTTTTTAGTTGTAGATGGACAAAAACTTTACGTTGTTTATTTATCTTATGTGATGCTGAGGATGGAACCCAGTGCCTCACACGTGGGAGGCAAGCGCTTTACCACTGAGCCACAACCCCAGTCCCAAGTGTGCTCATTTTTGATGCTTATCTTTTGTCAAATTGCCTTCCAGGAAATTTGTGTCTTTTTACAATTCCACTGATGACCTACAAGACTATGTCCACCCTCAACAACATTTGAGTATTATCATTCTTTTAATCTGCATAGGCAGATATATCTCATTGTTTTATTGATTACTAGTGAGGCTAAACATTTTAACATATATTTTGGCCTTATATTTCTTCTTTTGTGAATTATCTGCTCCTATTAAGTGCCCATTTTTCTTCAGTGTGGATATATGTGATTAGCCACATCATTTTGTGTTGAAATGGAGAGAAGCAAACTCAAAATCTGAAAGTAATTACCACCCTCATCAAGAACGACCACTACTTGCTTTGTTGTCATCACCTAGCTCTTTGGGTTTTATAAATTATTTCCTCTCTGAAGTTTCTAGCTGATTTCCACTCTTTTATTCCCTTTTCAGGAAGTCCTGATTTTCAAAATTTATTTTCTTTTATCCCCAAAATTAAGATTCTCTGATTCAACTACTTATTTTAAATGTGGATGCCTTGGAATTTATAACTTGTATAGGAAGGAATTAAGCAGGCAGTTCCAAAATACCATTTAATCAGTTTTCTCTTGAGGTTAAAAGTATTATTGTCCTTTTAAAAACTACATCTTTCGGTGTTTTCTTCTATTTATAGAACATATAACCTATTGCAATAGTTATGATAATGGCACTTGTCACAAGGTGGGAGATTAGAGGAAGTGTAATCAGTTATCTCTGGTAGCAGTATTTGCTGGTTATTTCCTAACTGCTGTTTTTCTGCTGACCTTTATGTCCCATATTACCTGAAAATACATCATCACCCACTTCTACAGCCCATTTATGGGGTGTTGCTGGAGGACATTAATATCAGTCACACCAGAGAAGAGAGAGAAACTCTTCAGGGGTTTTGTTTGTGCCCATATTTTCACTCTATTTTTAGCTCTCTGCATTGAATGACAATGACATTGAACATTCATTTAATCTCTGTGCACTCCGTTGCCCTTTCCTGGTCTCATTTGCTCACACCTCAGAACCTTTTCCCCAGCTACACCTTATGCTTCGAGTGACCATATGCTCTCTATTTTTCTGGAGAGTCTCAATTTCAGATATTCTGTCCTGTTGCCAAATCAGATGCCAGACCATATGCTTTGTATTTTCTTTGGGGGAAATATATTAATTTACCTCTGCTTCAGTTCCCTAAACTCTGTTCATGAAGATTTCTGTTGCTTTTGCTAGATAGTTCATGAAAATTTTTATTAGTTTTTTTAAAACGCAGCTCAGATGTCTTCTTCCTGGGAAGTCTTCCTCCACAGCCTCCTCCCTAAACACTGCCCCCGCCCACTGGATTGCCTGCCTTAGTATGTTTATTTGGTGAAAGTGAAAGGTGAAAGGGGTTGCCCCCATCCCATCCCTTATGAGTTTACTCATCTGTGCTCTGCTGCTCAGGAGGGCGTTCTTTGCTCAGTTAGAGGACACCTGCATTTTTCTGCTACTAATGGTTTGAATCATAGACTGTAGAAGGCATCTTCTTCCTTCTCCTGGTAGTTGATGGATCTGAATGTCCCCAAGAGCAATTTCTCCATCTTGCACATTTCAATCCAGAATAACATCACAGGGAAGTTATGAAATTCTAGGTTGATTTTCCACTCTAAGTCCGGTTGCATAGTTTAGAGTCAAGAGGGAAAGCTCCGGTACTCTAAGAATCTGGGACACAATCATTGGATCAGACACACGTGCACACATAGAACTTCCAAGGACAAACATCAATTTTCAGAGCAGGAACATTAAGGAGGAAAAGAAATATTTTTCTATTTTATATAACACAGCCCTGGCTTGCCACAGAGTTAGAACTTTATAATACAGGATATTAAGTTTTTAATTCATCCTTCCCTCTCCTCTTCTGCTTTTAAGTAGAGATCTCTAGGCCAACCAGAAATAAGAAAATGGACAAATTGCAGAGTTTAATTTCCTCCTAATGGATGAAAATATAGTGTACACTGTGGCTCTTCTCTGCAGACAAAGATACACCTAGTCAACTCACAAAGTATTTTACATAGTTTCAAGGCTCCATGGACATCTCTAGAAGATTCGTGCATTTCAGAATGCTTCTCATCATATATAAATATTTTTTTACACTGTGTACAACCAGATAAATGAAAAGTTGTGCTTCTTGTCATATTATTTGTACTAGGTACTGGAGAAGCAGACATTAATCAAAGAATCACACAGACAAATGTGAAGTTACTATTTGTGATTTTAGGTCCATTACAGGTTAGTTGCCTTCAGCAGAGAGATCTCTGGGGAGTTTTTCTGGTGAAATGATGATTGAGGCAGAATCAACCAGAAAGACAGCATTCAGACAGAGGAAGAAGTGCATTCAACAGTCCTATGATGTGAAGTGGTAGTAGGCACATTTAGGTAACATTAAGGCCAGGGTGGCAGAAGTACAGAGAATGAGGGAGAGAACTAGTGAAGTTGATGCAGGGTCAGATTATGAAGGGTCTTATAGATGATATAAGGGAATTTGGGCTTCAATCTAAGAACACTGGGAGCTATATTTATTTATTTTGGTACCAGGTATTGAATCCAGGGGCGCTTGACCACTGAGTTACATCTCCAGTCCTCCTTATTTTTTATTTTGAGACAAGGTCTTGCTAAGTTGTTTAGGGCCTTGCTAAATTGTTGACGCTGGCTTTGAACTAGCAATCTTCTTGCCTCAGCCTCCTAAGCCACTGGGATTACATACATGTGCCACGGCACTTGGAAGGAACTGTTCTTAGTTCCCTTGATATCTTGTTTTGGCTTTAAATAGAACACCCTGGCTATCATGAAGAGAATGGATTATATGGGAGCAAGAATGGATGAGGACAGATCAGTTAGAACTCTATGACTCCAGGTGAGGTAAGAGAGAATGCCAACTTAGAGAGTTGGTAGTGGAGGAAAAGAGAAATGTCTGGATTCAAGGACTAGAGTTGAAGTGAACTGATAAAACTGAGAAATGACTGAAAAGTAGAGGAACAGGTAAGAGACTGGAAAAATGTTAAGAATAGCTCTGGGTTTTAGGCTTCCATAACAGGTTACATGGTGGTGTCATTCCAAGAGATCGATATCAAGTGTGCTAACAGAGGACCAAGCATTGGTTGAGAAGACACTGTGTTTATTTTGTACCTGATGGACTTGAGAGATCATTCATTCTTTCATTTGAAGTGTGTTAGTCTACTCAGGATGCCATAACAAAATACCACAGACTTAACAGATATCGATATTCTCACTGTTATGGCGGCTGGAAGTCCAAGAACAAGGTGTCAGTGGCGTTGATTTCTGGAGAATTCTCTTTTCCTGGCTTGCAGATAGCCACCTTTCCCACCATTATGTCTTCATATAGGCCTTTTTTTTGTCTGTGAGAGAGAGCTCTGCTATCTCTCCCTCTTATGAGAATATAGTCCTATCAGTTTAGGGACGTATGACTTCATTAATCTTAGTTGTTTTCTTGGTACAGTGGATTGAACCCAGGGGTACCTAACCACTGAGCAACACCCCCAGCCCTTTTTATTATTTTGAGACAGATCTTGCTAAATTGCTTACAGCTTTGGTAAATTGCTGAGGCTGGCCTTGAACTTGTGATTCTCCTGCTCCAACCCCCTAAACCACTGGGATTACAGGCATGCACCACCTTGTCCAGCTTAGTTACCTTCTTTTGTGTATATATATATAAAATACACACACACACACTCTTTTTAATTGTTGATGGGCCTTTATTTTATTTATTAATATGTGGTGCTGAGGATCAAACTCAGTGCCTCACATGTGCTAGGTATGCGCTCTACTACTGAGCCACAACCCAAACCCCTTAGTTACCTTCTTAAAGGCTCTGTCTCTACTGCAGTCACATTAGGAGTGAAAGATTCAAAATAGGCATTTTGGAAGGACATAATTTGACTCATAAGAAAATGTATTATATGGTATGTAAAATGATGGATACTTTAGTCAAACAAAACCATATTTAAAACTTGGCTACCATGGTCTTGGCCCATGAACAGGTATGTGGATAAATAAGTTGTAGAATATCTATGTAATTAATTATTACTCAGCAATAAAGAGGAAAAAGTATTAATATCCATTATAACATGGGTGAATCTCAAAATAATAATGCTGAATGAAAGAAGCCAGACAAAAAGATTTGTTATTATGTAAATAAAATTCTAGAAAATACAAACTATTGTGAGAGAAAGCAAATCAGAGGTTTCTTGGGACAGGCATGGACAGATAAAGGCAGGAGGGAGGGATTATAAAGGAGCATGAGTAAATTCAGGGGTGATGGACATATTCATTATTTTGGTTGTGGAAATAGTTTCATAAGATATAGATACACCAAGAAGTATAAAATTGTATACTTTAAATATGTGAAATGTATTCCATCATTTATCTTAATAAAGTTGCTAAACTGAGAGAGGGAAGACTCAAGAGAGACTGCCTCCGTGCCCTGACAAAGGCCTAGAAGTCTTCCTCTACTCATAGTGAAGGGCACTGGCTTACAGTTCAGGTGGCTAGGCTTCAGACAGGTGCCTGTTCAGGTCTCTATGCTCTGAATCTCTTTAGAAGAACTCTTTTGGGGTCAGCTGAATGTCTCATTATGACTTTCATTTGGGCTTCCTCTTGCCTTTCTTTATTGGATTCATTATTTACTATTCTGAAACCAAAGATGGGACTTGATAGTTGGAGACTTCTAGCCCCCAGCAGATGAGGGATAAAATTTACCAATTAGTTGCATTGAAAATAATGTGTATTAAGATTAAAGATCTTCAATTAAGTAGAACAAATACAAAAAAATATATATTTTATAAAAAGATTTAAGGGGCTGGGGATGTGGCTCAAGCGGTAGCATGCTCGCCTGGCATGCGTGCAGCCCGGGTTCGATCCTCAGCACCACATACAAACAAAGATGTTGTGTCCGCCAAAAACTAAAAATAAATAAATAAATAAGTATTTAAAAATTCTCTCTCTCTCTCTTTCTCTCTCTCTAAAAAAAAAAAAAAAGATTTAAGTTCTTGGGCTGGGGTTGTAGCTCGGTGGTAGATTGCTTGCCTAGCATGTGTGAGGCACTGGGTTCAATCCTCAGCAACACATAAAATCAAGGCGTTGTGTTCATCTACAACCCCCCCAAAAAAAGATTAAAGGTCTTATAATTTGTTCAATAAGTATATTTTGAGTACTAAGTGCAAGATGCTATGGGCATATATATTAAGCAATGTTCCCACCCTTGAGTATTGGCTTTGTGACTTTCCTTGGACAACACAATATAGTAGAAGTGATATTGAATGCCAGTTGTAACTGTAGACTTTAAGAGATCTTGCATGCTTCTATTCTGATGCTCAGAACATGCCAGTCCCAATGAAGAAGCCCAGGCCAATCTGCTGGAGAATAAGCAATATATGACATAGTCATCCCTGTCCCTTCAATCAACAAATTGCTAAACTACAAAGCAGAACCTCTTAGCTTCTTGGTAACTAACCACAGATGCAAAATGCATGAATGAGTCCAGTTGACACCAGAAGAGCTGCCCACCTAAGTCCAGCCCAAACTGCTGACATATCGGTATGATTTGAATATGATTTGTTCCCGCCAAAACTCATAGAGGGGCTGGCTAGGAGTATAGCTCAGTAGATAGGGTACTTGCCTCACATGCACAAAGCCCTGAGTTCAATCCCCCAAAATACACACACACACACACACACACACACAAGAAAACAAAACAAAAACAAAAACAAAAAAAACCTCACTGAGGCTTAATTCCTCAAAGAGACAGTACTGGGAGATGGGGCCTAGGGGGAGGAATTTGATTCATGAGAGTGGAGCCTAAGTGAATGGATTAATGCCGTCTTAAGGGACCAGTTCAGTTACCAGTGAGAGAGGGTTGTTATAAAGCAAGGTTACTGTCAGGTGTGGTAGCAAATACCTGTAATCCCAGCAACTCAGGAGCCTGGGGTAGTAGAATTTTAGGTTTAAGGCTAACCTCATTAAGTTTGTGAGTACCTGTCTTAAAATTAAAAAAAAAAAAATATATATATATATATATATATATATATATATATATATATATATATATATATATATACTGTCACGATTCATCCTCTACCTTTCACCCCTGATTATAATTTGAGGAAGAACATTGGGAAATATTCCAGGAGAATTATTCCCTAAATTTTAGGCTCAAATAGGAGAGGAGGGAACCAGAAATATCAAATTGTTAAATATTGAGATGGAGAGAATTTCAGGAAGAATAGGTTTGAGGGAGAAAAATCAGGAGTGAAGTTTTGGATGGGTTAAGCTTTAGGTGCCTATTAAATATACAAATGGAGATATCAACTAGGCAGTGAGATATAGGAAGTTAGACTTATGACACTGGAGTTCAGGAGAGAATGTGAATTTGAGATGTGAATTTGGAGTTGCCAGCACTCAGGGAAGCTATTTAAAGCCATGAGATGGAATGATATCCCCAAAGGAGGGAATGTAGATTCTCATAATTTGTTAGGAGACAATGCGAAGGGATAGGGTAATTTTTAATATTATATGTGTATCTTGGTGCACACTTTAGAGGACCTGAACTGACATGCTAGGGAGGAGGGAAAGAAAAAATAAATAGATAGTAAAAAATAGAAATGAGAGGTAAAATAGCTCCAGAAAGAAGGAAAGACTAACCTTGGTTCTTAACTTTCCAGTTCCTGGTTCCACCCATATGTGGAGCCCAGATACACTTCCTGCCTGACCTTGAATCTGTGGAAAGCTCTTATTTAAAAAAAAAAAAAATCCAGGCATGGTGGTGTACTTCTGTAATCCCAGCTCCTCTGGAGGCTGAGGCAGGAAGACCATAAGTTCCAGGCCAGCATTGGCAATTTAGCGAAACCCTGTCTGAAAAATAAAGAGGGTTGAGCATGTAGCTCAGTGGTGAAGCACTTACCTAGCATGTATGAAACCCTATGTTCAATCCCCAACACTGGAAAAACATTCCATTTTATTTAAAATTGACTGAATAAATTTTATTGTTGCCATCAGATGATTTCTAAAACATACTATTCTTTTCAACATTTTCCATGTTACCTCCAATGTTTTTCTCATATTGTTCCTTCTGCTTCAAATACTTTCTTAATTTTTTTAGTTATAGATGGACACAATACCTTTATTTATTTATTTGATGCTGAGGATTAAACCCAGTACCTTACACATGCTAGGCAAGTGCTCTACCACTGAGCCCCAACTGCACCCCCCTGGAACACTTTCTTTATTCTTTATATTTCAAAATCATGCCATCCTTCAAGTCCCAGTTCAAATATCATGTTTTCCCTAATGCTTTTTCCATGTAACTATCTGCTGCTCTGTGTTACTGTGGCCTGTAGTTTGTATCAGTATAACACTCATCATATGCTGCTTTATAGGACTATTTGTCTAAATGTCTCATCTGGCCTACTATTGAGAAAACCTCTTGAGGGCAGAAATCCTGGCACAATAATTTTTACCACCTTCCCATGCCAATACATGGATGTTGTTTGAGTAATCACAAGTGAATGGATAAGTACACAAAAGTCTTGGCTACCATATATAACAATGATTGAGGTCTAAGGAACATCTGGGTGTTAAAAGTGGAGCCAGCCATCTGTGATATACTCACACCTATTCTCACATAGTCAGAACCAATGTATACCCCTAATAACTTAGTTATATATAATCTTGGAATGAGATAATAAAATCACTGAATTAAAAGCTATTTAAGCTATTGGTGCCTCAGAATAGGCAGAAGGGTGAGGTGAGTCAAAAGATTTAAGTTAATACCCCTCTAGATGCAAGGGGGAAAATTTATTCCAGGAATTCCTAAGAGTAAGGAACAACATTCATTTATCATAAAGCCCATAGTTGTATAGTGACAATATTGATAGATGATATTGATTTTCCAATTTATTTAGTATTGGTAATTCCTGAACACATTAGTAGTATTATCTCCAAAGGTAATTGGCAATTCTAGGTAAGAAGATATTTTCTTAAAAAAAAAAAAAGAAGATATTGTCTTTATATATTTATGTTTTTATATAAGTATTTCATTATGGTGAAACTACTTTATAGTTATTTTGATTTTTATTAAAATGCAGCTTAAACATTATATAGTTACCATTTTTCAACTCTTTCATGAAATGGTTTGTACCAGGAGTGGTTGTACCTCATACCCCAATACCCTTGACCTTCTCTCCTTTGGTACTTGCTTGGCAAAACCCAAGCCTGGTGAAATACAACTTCCCTTGCTCAGAGCCTGCACTTAATCAACAGGAGAAAAACAAGTCACATGCTAGTTGGGCTCATTTAAATTATGACCTCCAGCCTCAGGTAGGTTCTCAAGAGTTGCCCATTCATTCTTTACAAGTCCCCAGTCATTTGACTCTTCCACTGTTCAAGATAATGCTGTTCCCCTCAAGCCTTTCCTTCCACCATCTCAGCTGATGACCTTGCTTTTTATTTCAAGAAAAAAAGAACTTTCTCAGCCTCTCAACACTTCTACTCATTTACTTGCACCTTACCCTTCCTCTTTCTGAGAAGGCTAAACTGTTCCTCTTTGAATCTAACTCTCCTCCTGGTCTATAGGAGATAGACCTATTCCTATATTGCAGATGGCTGGCTCCACTTTAAACACCCATTCCCACCCCTTATTATTATTATTATTATTATTATTATTATTTTTTAGTTGTAGATGGACACAATACCTTTATTTATTTTTATGTGGTCTGAGGATCAAAACCAGTGCCTTACACGTGGTAGGCAAGTGCTCTACCACTGAGCCACCACCTCAGCACCCCATCCCCTTTTGTTCCTTAAATAACCCATCTCTTTCCTGTATCAGTTTTTCTTTCTGTAGGGTCACACCAATATGCAAATATATTTAATGTCTTTCATTAACAAATAAACCTTCTTTTGAATCCATATCCCTTCTTAGCCACTGCCCCACTTATTTACTCTTCTTTTTTTTATTGGTTGTTCAAAACATTACATAGTTCTTGACATATCATATTTCATACATTAGATTCAAGTGGGTTATGAACTCCCATTTTTACCCCAAATACAGATTGCAGAAACACATCGGTTACACATCCACATTTTTACATAATGCCATATTAGTAACTGTTGTATTCTGCTACCTTTCCTATCCTCTACTATCCCCCCTCCCCTCCCATCTTCTTTATTTACTCTTCTTTATAGGAAATGTCACAGGTAGTATCTATATTTCTATCCTCATATCATCATCTCTTATTCTATATTGAATACACTCCAATAAAGCTTCCTGTGCTCACTATTCCACTGTTAATACTTTCATGAAGTATACCACTACTTTCCATATCATTAAACCCAATGCCAAATTCTGTCTTCATCATGCTTGACCTCTTAGTAGTGTTTAACACAATTGATCTCCTTGGAACACATTTTACATTGGATTCCAAGAAACTTCCTTCTCCTTGTTTTCTCTTTGTCCTTTTAGCCATTTTCACAGCCTTCTTCATTAGTTCCTCCTCATTACTCTGACAAGTAAATGTCAAAGTGGGAGTGCCTCAAGGCTCAGTTCTCCTTTTCTTTACCTTCCCTCATTCCCTAGGAGTTCTCAACCAGTTTCATGGCTTCAAAAACTACACACAGACACACACACACACACACACACACACACTTTTCTCTTTCCCTTTCTTTTTTTGCTCTTCCCTTCCCTTCCTTAATGATTTATTCTCAAAGCCATTGGTGAATGGAACAAAAGAAGGTTGGCATTGAGCCTGAGTTGGGGAGACTCACAGAGGCTCAGAGTTGGGTTTTGGCATTCAATCTGGGAGAGGAGGATGCCTACAAAAGAGGACTGCCTCACATACAGTCATAAGCTGAGCAGAGGGAATCTGGCATGGCTTCTAGCCATCCACTCAGAAAACTGGCCATGAGTGAGGAGTAAGAGCCTAAGTAGAATGAGGAAGGCATTCACCTAGGAGGGGCAGATGTTGGAGTTCCAGTGGGTTGAGGAAACATCTGCACAGGGAAAGGCGTGGTGGCAACATTAGAAAATTCATCATTCATGGGGTTGACCATATAAGTAAACATATTAGGGCTGAGGTTGTGGCTCAGTTTTAGAGTGCTTTCCTAGTACATGTAAGGCACTGGGTTTGATACCCAGCATCACATAAAAATAAGTAAATAAATAAATAAACAAAATAAAGGTATTGTGTCCATCTACAACTAAAAATAAAAAAAAAATAAGTAAACATATTAAAAAGTTGGAGCCAGATACTGGAAAAGAAGAAAACTAGAATAAATGCTGTGATGTTGGATTGGAATAGAAGGCATTCATTGGTATGAATTTGTGGTTATATATTTAGATAGAGATATATAGAGAAATAAATATAGATATCAAAGTGATATCTTTTATCATTTTTGTACCTCTGTTTCTATCTTCATATTCTTTAGCTCTGTCCATTGAGAGGGCCGAGAAGTAACACCACCCTAATAGCAACTGAGCATATGTAGCGCTCAGATTTTTGGCCTTGAATACCATTCTCCACAACAAACAAACAGGGCTCTTAGAGATATAGCTGGTTCCATTAATAGGGATAGCAAAAGTATAAAATAAGTTTGAAACATCTTGCTGAGCCATAAAGAAAAGTGCTCTAAGAATGTGAAAAGAACTGAGAAAAGCCAGCTTAAAGGGATTTCCACTTGCAAAATCTGGGGCAATTTGAGCATTAAGTTAAATAATGACAGCAACAGATGATAATTCACTAAATAAACCATGAATCAATATAGACATATATTAATAAATGAACACATTGAAAAATTGGTAAAGAAAAGATATTTGTCATTTCAAAGTACCCTTTTATAAAACACTTATTAATTACAAAGAAGGAAAAGAATAAACTTTAAAATGGAAAAGCTTTCTAAGATATTGCCTTAATGAGTGATTCAAATGAACATCATTAAAGAGACAAATTGAAATTGTACCCCCACCACCAGACAGGACAAAATTGAACATCTTTACTAGGAATATCACAAACAAAAATTTTGTGATATTCCTAGTAAAGATGTTCAATCTGAATCTAATCATGATGAAACACAAAAGAAATATAAATTAGAGGATGTATTTCAAATAAATGACTTCCGATCTTTCAAAATGGCAAGATCACAAAAATCCAAGGCCAAGAAAACTGTTCCTGAAGGAGACTAAACAGACACAGAAAGTGAAGGCACACGTGCTTCTCGACTGAGTCATTCTGACAGAAAGGGCACTGCAATTTGAGTAAGTTCTGAGAATTAGATGGTAGTAATAGACTACTCTTAATTTCTAGATTTTTAAAAAAATATTTATTTTCTAGTTTTAGGTGGACACAATATCTTTATTTTATTTTTACGTGGTGTTGAGGATTGAACCCAGTGCCTCACGCATGCTAGATGAGCCATATCCCCAGCCCCTCTAGATTTTGATAGTGTATAGTGTGTGTGTGTGTGTGTGTGTGTGTGTGTGAGAGAGAGAGAGAGAGAGAGAGAGAGAGAGAGAGAGAAGCGAAATGTCCTTTCTTGTGGGGTGCATCAGGGGGTGATGGGCATTCTCACTGTGTTATTATTAGATCAACCTTGGTAATTTTTCTCAAATGATTAAGGAAAAGATTCTTGTTTCAACATTTCTGTAATTTTTAAGATTTTTTTTATTTAAATAAAGAAAACTATATAAATGTTTGAGTCTTAAATTTCTCTCACAATCTTGGATCTAAACCCAAGATCATATATTTAATTTTCTAGTCAAAGTCTTCACTTGGATGTCTAATCATTGCCAAATTAAAGTGTGAAACTGAACATTAGATTATGTCTGTTTCCTAGTTCACTCTGCTCCTTCCCTAATGTTCCCACCATATACCTAGTTGCTTAGGCTAAAGCTCTTAAAATCTCTGACTATATTTTAGATCTCAGGTTATTAAAAAATCCTATTGACTCGATCTTCAAAATACATCCAGAATCTGATCCTTTGTTACTAGTTCTCCCCCATTACCACTTTATTTCAAGGCACCATCCTCTTTTACCTGGTCTTTTATACTAGTTTTCTAATTAGTCTCCTTGCTCCTACTCTTGCTTCTCTACATTAATCCTCAACACTGGAAACAGATGTTCTTTTTAAAGTATGGAACTGATCTTACAACTCCGCTACACAAAATGGCTTTCCATCAACTTAGAAGAAAATCTTTCTAGGTTCCCCAATCATCGTGGTCTTTAGCTATTCCCCACAACTTAACTCCTACCACTTTCCCTTTTATCCTTGGCTCCAAGCTGCACTGGCTATCCTGCTCTTCCTGGAGCACGCCAAGGCTCTGTCATCTCAGGCCATTTGTACTGAGCCTCATTTCCTGACTATATTCCAGATTACCATGTCTAAAATGACACTTTTTTTTATGCTGTTTTGGTTTTCTTCATTGCTTTGATTGCCCCTTGATATTACATTATTATATCTGTCTACTTGTTTATTGCTGGTGCTTTCCACAGTATCTGTGAAGGCTTGGACTTCTTTTGTCAATGTTAACTGTTGCATCCCCAATAACTAAAACAATAACTTTTACCTAAGAAGGACTCAATAAATATTTGTTCAATGAATGAATGGAAATAGGTACTATTAAACTACTGTGACCAAAGGAAAATTATATAGTATGCTTTGACCAAGAGAGAAGGGCAAGACTTTGAAGTAATAGCCCCCAAAAGGCAGAATTTTGATGGTAAGTAAAGGCAACAAAACAAAAACAAACAAACAAAAAACCAAAAAACAAATATCTTATTCTGATGGGAGGAGGAGTAAGAAGGGAATCATGACAGGGACACAGTATGTTTAATGCTTACATTTCCCTTCTTTCTGCTCATCCACTTAGAAGGAAAACAAGTCTTTGGAGCCAAGGAAGTTAAAATATGCAGAAATTGAACTCAGTATCAAGCTGTATAAAGTAGTCATTGGAATTATTGTATAAATTGAAGTAGCTACACATATATCTAGAAGGACACTTGTTTTAAAAGTGGCATTTGTTTTTAAAGAGGTTGATCAAATATATATTCTGAAAGATATTTTTTCCTCTGAGATAAAGAATTCAGGGCTTGGTAGAAGAGAATTTCTTATGTCTAAAGGAATTCCTGATGGAGTGGGAAAGAGAATGTAGGAATTAAAAGAAAGTATTGATAAAGTTTATAGAGCAGAGAGAAATATCAAATTTTACTTTGTATATTAGTGACTATGTTGTGATTATTATGATAAGCTTGTTTACTTCCTGTTCTAATTAAAAAAATATTATTTATGTCAGGTATGGTGGTATTTGCCTGTAGTTCCAGCTCCTCAGGAGGCTGAGGTGTGAGGATCCTTTGGTCCAGAGTTTGAGACCAACTTGGGCAATATAATGAAACCTTGTCTCAAAAACAAAAACAAAACAAAACCCTCAAAAGTAAAAATGTAACATATTGGGAAGCTGTGCTAATCTTCTCTTGTTAAACTTGTCTTTGAGAAGTCTGGCTATTTGAAACCTAAAGCTATAAGAACTGTAATAGGTAGGAGGATTGTAGGTTCGAAGCTAGCCTCAGTAACTTAGTGAGGTTGTAAGCAACCTAGTGAGACTCTGTCAAAATGAAAAATAAAAGGGCTGAGGATATGGCTCAGTGGTTAAGTGCCCTTAGGTTCAATCCCTGGTACAAAATTTTTCTTTTCTTTTCTTTTTTGGCCTAAGCACGCCAATGCAACAGGTATGATATTCAGAGTGAAGTGCCAGACCACGAAGCAGAAATTTTGAGACAAAGTTTTCCACTGGTTAGGTGGTTCTTGAAAACGATAAAGGTCAGATTGTGGAAACTGAGAGTGCATTTGTGATGCAGTATTCTTCAGAGAACACCTTGCTGTGCATCCTGTGCCCCCCTCATTAGGATGAAAGAAAAGCAGGTATTTCCCCCTTCACCTTACACCCATTGAGTGGGGTTTCTTACAGAATTTTTTCAGAGAACAATAGCGGAAAGAATGGAGAATTTAGAGGGTCAGAAAGACATGGCAGGCTCTTTGCTATTTTGGGGATATGGCCAGCTTCATTTAGCCAGCTCTTCAAAGTTTGTTAAGACAAAGGATACAGGGCTGAAGTAGTGACTCAGTGGTAGAGCGCTTGCCTAGCATGTGTGAGGCACTGGGTTTGACTCTCAGCACTGCATATAAATAAATGAATAAAATAAAGGTCCATCAACAACTTCAAAAATTGCTTAAAAAAAAAAAAGACAAAGGATGCATGACGCTTTCCATGGACAGAGGTGGGTCACACAGGGGAGAAAGAGCTATTCTGGAGCTCTAATTGACTCTTGCCCAAGAGAACTGCCTGAGATGTCAGTTGGGCTGTAACAGAAAGAACAATGCAGTGTTGATTTCCAAAAAAGTAAGGGTAGTGGAGATGTAGGAATATAATACATAGCCTATATCACAGAAGGTGGAGGAGTGCAGCCTGAGTGGCCAAGCACATGAGCCTCCCAGGAGCTCATAAAAGTGCCCACAAGACAAGAGTCACAGAGAGCACAAAAACCATCACTATACCCCTAGTCAATCTAGACCCTTTTCCTTATTCCCTCCTGCACTCCAGTTGGGAGAGTCACTAAGATTAGCCACTGAGCAGGGGGGGGAACTGGGCAGCGATGAGAAAAACTAACCACATTCCTTTTCTCTAAGACTTTCCCTTCTAAATATCAAATCAAGGCTGATTTTTTTTGATGATTTTAAAATGTAAAACTTTCTATTTTCTATAAGTAAGCCAAAAGGTCATGAAACTTAGTAATTTTCACTTTAGTAGCAGGGGGAAAAAATTCCCCCTAACTGAGATCATTTCAAGAGAACAGTTATGTTTTGACTGTATCTCACAAGTCACATCAGCTCACTGTAATGAGCACATGATTTTCCACTGTACAGTTGGTGGAAACTTCAGAACTTGCAGGTACAGGTCATAGGAGAAAAGAAACATTGCAAGTTCAAATTTATTAAATAAAAACTTTTACAAAATCTGTGTTAATTTCATTCACTAATCACTATAGTAGAATCCTGAAATAAATGAAATGTAGAATACTCATTTACGGAAGAAATAAATGAAGAATTTTAATGAAAAAGCTCAATCTTTCTAAGGGAAAAATGCAGTGTACTTTAACTGAAAAGATTATCTACCAAAATAGACTTAAAAAACCCTTTTAATTATGGTTATTAAGATAAAATTTCTAAAATTCTTATCCAAACATCACACATCAGCTATCCTTCTAGATGAGATGGATCTAAATGGAGAATTTTAGTTTCAAAGAAATTATTTTATTACAAAAACTATTTTAACTCTCTATTCTAAAAATCATGTGACTCAAGTAAGAAGGAATGTGATCCCAAGATAAAGTTTAAGGTTGAGAATAGTGGTTACAGTAATTCAGCTGTACTGAGTAAAATTCAAAAAAATAAATAATTAATTAAATTCACAAGGTTCATTCTCTATAAAAGAAGTTTGGAAGTAGGCATTTCAGGTCAGAGAGAGTCACAGGGGACCTAGCCTCCTTCTAACTCACCATTCCACCATTCCTGGGATGGCCCTGTCCTTTGGTTCAAGATGGCTGATGAACAATCTAGCAACTTGTTCTAGGTGGCAGGAAAGAAGAAAGGGATAAAAAGGAGCCCAGTTCCTCTTTTTTTTTTTTTTTTTGTTTTTTTAAACATTTTTAGTTGTAGATGGACATAATGCCTTTATTTATTTATTTGGTGCTGAGGATCAAACCCAGTGCCTCACTCGTGCTAGCAAGCACTCTACCATTGAGCTACAACCACGGATCCACCAGTTCCTCTTTTTGAAGAAAATTTCCCAGTTACTTCTCATTTGTCCGAATGTATGGCTACAAGGGGGGCCAAGAATTACAGTCTTTTATCTGTATAATTTTAAATTTTGAGCAAATTTGGAGTTCTGTTACTTAAGTGGCAGGAGAAAATGGATGCTGAGGCAAGTAGTCAGGAGTAGAGACTTAGCTACGTTTCTTCTAATAAAATGATTAGCTTCAACATATTTTATTAAATTATTTGATCCTTAGTTATACTGTAGATTTAATTTTTAAAAAATTTTTGCTTTATGAATGGAATACTTTTGTTACTTGCAGCTAAGACTAATTTATGGTCAAATATCAGGAAACTCAATAATGTTTTATATTATTAAAGCTTTCTGTTTCACTGAGAAGCAGCTCAGTAATTTCTAACAAAAATCTGTGAAGTCATTCATTCATTAATTATTTTTATCATCCTACAATAAACATGAGGGCTTAATACTAGGAAAAAAAGAAACAAGCTTGACAAGGTAGTACATGCCTGTAATCCCAACAACTTGGGAAGCTGAGGCAGGAGGATCAGAAGTTCAAGGGCAGCCTGGGCAAGTTTAAGGTCAACCTAGTGAGACCCTGTCTCAAAATTAATTAAAAATAAAAGGGTTGGGGGATGTTGCTCATGGGTAGAGCACTTGCCTAGTATGAGCAAGGCCCTGGGTTCAAACCCCACTACAATGAAAAAAAAGACATGATTTTTGTCTTCAGTGAACTCATCATCTAGTGGAGAAAGACAGTCATGAAAAAATTTATATATAAGAAAGTATTATAGACATTATAAAAAAGTATATACCAGGTCTTATGTAGAATAGAGTGAGAAAGAGATCAATTAAGAAAGACTGACAATTCAAGGTGAGACACAAATTGATGGTGGTATTCAATAAAAAATGATTACATAATTTAAAATATACTAAAAGGAATGGAGAATGAACCATCAAACATCCATTTACTCACCATCTATCTTTTTAAATAACACACACACATATGTATATATTTATATCTTTGTTTAGTTATTTATTTTTATATGGTACTGAGGATTGAACCCAGTGCCTCAGACTTGCGAGACAAGCCCTCTACCACTGAGCTACAGCCTGAGCCCAACATATATTGAATATAATTATAGTACACAGTTCTGATTAAAAATAACCCTAAGTTTGGATTTTGGTATAAAGTTTGAAATTATTAGCAGTGATATATGTAGACATAAATGCCATAAGCTAAAAATTTTCCACAAAGAAGCTGTTGTTGTCAACAAATTAAAGATTTAAAGAGTAGTAAGGGTCTTCCTGAAATTGAAGAAGTTTTAGAGTGTGTTAGGGATCTTTTAATATATTCTAAAACAATAGCCCTTGTCATTTAATAATTCTCCTTTATTTTACATTAGAACTTAGAAATCTCTTTTTCAAATTTTTAGCTGATTTTTTTATGTGGCAAAGGGAAAAGGGACTAGAAAAATGCCTTGGAGGGAGGGCGAGAGAGTAGTGGAGAGGATGTGTATTTCCCTTGACTCAGAAGAGAAAAGTGGTAATTTTCCTCCCCTTGCTATGAATGCAGTTGTAATTTTTGAAGTTGCTTTCCTGCAAAACATATGTATTTAAGGAATATTTCTTATATGTCAAAACCTAGAATTTACTAGGCCTGTGGCAAGTACTTCAAGGGAACTTGTGGTTTTCTGCCAAAGCTTGTTTGGAGGACTGAGGTAGAAAAAGCGCCAGCCGGGAAGAACTCTGCTAAAATGTCTGACACCACACCCACACAAGGCCAGGCACCTCTCTGAAGAGAGCCCTTTTACTTTGTTACAGAAATGGAGTTCCTGTACAACAGTTTCTTTACACTGTCAAAAAAAATTAATCAATTCAGATTAACATGATAAAGTAGACTGGCAAGGAAAAATTCCCTACTTTTCTAAAAATATAAAAATGTTGGATGATAACTTAAAAAATTGAAAAAAATGATATTTTGCCAAGCTTGAAAGTAAGAAAGGGGAATTCCCAGATTCTAGAAAAAGGAAAATAGAAAAGCAGAGCATTAGAAGAAGATGAAGACAAGAATATACTGAAGCCCTTTGGCTTATGGGGGTACTGGGGGTGGATACCTGCTGTAAGACTGAAAGATTAAAATTTATTTACATGTAACAATATGGATGAATCTCAAGAATAATAAGCATAATAACTATGCTAAGTAAAAAAAGCAATACCAAAAAGAATATGTACTGATGAATCCATTTATAGAAAACTTCAGAAAATGCAAACTAATTTATAATTACAGCAGATCAGTGGTTGCCAGAGGATGTAGGAGATGAGGCAGAACAGACAAAGGGGTACAAGAACCCTTTTTGGGATGATGGATATGTTCTCTATTTTGGCCAGTGATGGTTTTACAGGAGTGTACATGTTAAAACTTGTTAAATTTTACATTTCAAATATGTATGGTTTGTTTCATGCCAATTATACCTAATGAATCTGTTAAAAAGAAATGAATAAAAAATCCAAAAGAAGCCCAACATTGTCTCCTTCCATTTAAATTTATGCAATTTATTTGTTAAATGATATTGGTGGTCTGTCCTGTAGAATATCCTACATTCTGGGTTTTATTGATTGCAATAGAAGAATCCTTATTTTTTAGAGCTATATACTAAAGTATTTGTGGGTGAAGCTCAAGTGGGGGCAGAGTAGGGAAGAGGTGATTACATTGATATTTTGCAAACTTGGTGACTGGCACAAGAGGGCTCATTATATTCTACTTTTTATGTTCTTAAACAAATTTTAATAATAAAAAATTAAAATAAGTCCTGGATCCTACCCCAGAGGTACTGAATTTCTTAGGGGTTGGATAAAGAGGAACAGATTTTAAAGTAATCTCCAAAACTGATTTTGTTGTACACTATACATAGTAGATCACTGTCCCAGATCAAAGAAAAGAACTCTGATGGTGGGGTAAATTTCAGACACTACAGGGATAGAAAACAGTTTTTGGTAGGTATCTTTTTTATTTCTTATCAAATTATAAAACAATAGGCTAGCTATTCTTCTTTAAAATACATTTCTGGCTTTGCCTACCTCTTCCATAAGGAAGTTCCCTGATCCTCATATACGTACTGTTTGAGTGTACTCTTATACAGTCTTAAAAGGGTAATAGTAATATAGGTTACGTTTATCATACAGGTTTAGTATGATTTGTCTAGATTACTCTGAATTTTAGCCCAACATAAAGTGAATTAGAAAGGTTTTTTTCTATGTTTCTAGCCTCATTTCTATTACATGTTTTGCTCCCTCTGCGATGTCCCCCTTCCTCAGGAAGTCAGTGTCATGTTTTCCAGTCTTTCCACTTCCAAACAATGACTCAGAAACCATGATAAACTCATAAAAGATAACAGATTACAGTCATTAAGTGCTCTTCCCAGTGAAATTGGTTTAAATAAGGGACAGAGTTAAATCAAAGTTAAAAAAAATGTATAGTGATGATTGCATTAAATAACCTAGTCAGGGAAGGATTTGGGGGGAGTGGTCAAGTTCCTTTAAGACCCTCTGAAATCTTACCAAACAGGTTGTTAGCATCCCATTGGATATATATCTTTGGAAGAGTCAGATAATACAATGGTAGCTCTTTCTTCTGTAACATGCATGGAAAATATAGCTTTGGTTGCAAATAATAAAAAGCCAAACTCAAACTTTCTTAAACTGCTAAGAAAATTTATTGATTCAGAAAAGTTACTAAACACAGAGGAAGGCTTCAAACTGGGTTTGAGTTCTTCCATTATGTGTCAGTGTCACTCTCAGGCTGGCTTCCCTCATGTTAGCAAAGTGCCTGCAGTAACTATAGGACTCACATTCACCCCTCAGACCAGCCAGAGTGGGAAAGAGAACACTCTTCATTTCCTAACACAGAATCTGGCCTTCCATATGATTGGACCAATTTAGAGCTGTGCCAGTGCCTAACCATGAATACTGAGTCAGTTGAGGATGAGAAAAGGCTGATTATGGTAAAATAGGGCCCACACCTGGAGCTGAAGATGGGCCTAACTCAACTCATTTCCTTGGCTGTATACAATTGCAGAGAGGTGAAAATGGATGGTAGGGAATCAACCAGTAATGCCTACTGTAAAAGCAATATGATATTCTGTTAAATACCACAATTTAAACTCTCATTATTGTCCAATGTCTAACTTGTTTACAGTTTTTTTATGTTAAGCTATTATATATTGAGAGTTGCAGACCTAAGCGAGGGAAACAAAATAGTGTAGGAAATGATATGGAATGCAGAGACAAAACAGAACGTATGTCCTAAAAATGATTGTTGTTGCCTGAGAATGTAAGTTCATTGTTATCAGATCTTCTACTTTTTATTGATTTTAACTTTTTCCATTTTTAAAAGAGAAGCCCAAAATGCATGTGAAATCTGCTTTTTTAACTTTGGCTTTTGTTTTGTTTTTAAACAAGTATCATGCAGGACAAATAAGTTTGTGTGTTAGATCTGAAACTGGTCCACCAGTTTTTGTCATATTATGAATCATGCTGGAATATTCTGTAACACCTTCTCCCAAAGTGAGACCTTTAGTTCACGGATCAGAGCTCCTAGGACACACTTAATGCAAAGGAAGCCTCAGTGGAGGGAGAAGTGAGCAGCATTATGAGAAGCTTTGTTATGAATTCATTGACATAAGCTTAGAATTGTTTTCCCTGTGATGAGGATGTATCTGTATCAAATCACATTCACTGTCTTATATTTAAATTTTCTCATGCCTTGTCTCTTATCTAGGGTCTACTTTGAAGAAAAAGTTCAGGTTTACAGAACGATCCCTGGTGTGATATGTGGCCAAGGGACAAGGTTTTTATTTTCTTTCTAGCAAGCTGGTACATGAATTGATCTTACCACATGCTTCACTTAAATAGGAGAACTAACTGGAAACAGTCAATGGTGGTCACTATTATTATTTTTAAAGGCATAAGGAACTGAATTTGGGGAACACTAAATTTGTTTTGGAGTCTCCATCATAAAAAAATTTTATGCTTTTCTTTTTTTGGCTAAATTTCTTATTGAATGAAGATAATTATTTCAGCATTGTCCTTTTTGTCGAAAAGCTCTGCTCTTGTTAGAAAATATCAGAAGACAGAAATTGTGGCTTTTCCATTTGTTGATTTCCTGATGGTGCCCAGTGTATCTTTATTGTACTTTATTTAGTAGAGCCTTAACACCTACTTGTTGAATATTTATAAATAGAACATGTATGTTGTTGGGTGTGGTGACTGACCCATGCATGTAATTCTAGCAGTTTGGAAGGTGGAGACAGAAGGATCACAAGTTAGAGGTTAGCCTGTGCAATTTAGTGAGACCCTTCTTAGAAATAAATTAAAAATAAAATAAAATGGTTTGGGGGTGTAGTTCGGTGGTAGAGTGCCTCTGGTTTCAATTCTTAGTACTTGAAGAAAACTGAAACTAAATTTGTCTCAGGAAGTCAACAGATAATTTGCATTAATTTTTAATTTTAATCCTAACTTTATTAAGTATCACTGTTAGCTTTTCATTGCTGTGACCAAAATACCTGACAAGAACAACTTAGAGGAGGAAAAGTTTATTTTGGGGTCACAGTTTCAGAGGTTCAGTCATGTCAGCCAACTCTATGGCTTTGGGCTTGAGAGAGTGTAAGAGTGAGAAAGAGAGAAAGAGAGAAAGGAAGATACAGTCTTAGGCCTCCAGTGACCTACTTCTTTTAGCCACACCCTATCTGCCTATAGTTACCACACAGCAGTCCATTTATTAATCCATCAAATAGATTAATCCACTCATGAGGCTACAGTTCTCATAATCTAATCTTTTGCTTCTGAACATTTCTACATTGCCTAACACGTGAGCTCTTTGGAGGACATTTTTAGATCCAAACCACAACAATCACCAACACTACCAGCATTCATTGAGTTAGGCTCAAGGCTAGGAAGGCTCTGGGAATACAGAGCTTAATAAAATGCCCTCTGGGAAGGAGCCCAGCAGACAGGGAAAACACAAAATAGTTGGAACACTCTTGATATGTCCCAGCACCTTCAGAAATAAACCTTAGGAAAACAGGTAAAAAGAAACTTGGGATTAGATGGCCCTTGGACAAATGTCACATTTCTTAGTAGCTTCTGGATCTGTATGGAGAAACAAGGGCTTGGGAATTGAAGTGGGAGAGAATGGAGCATTTTAAACTAAAGAAGTCATCCTAGAGCTGAAATCACTGGACACAATTATTCCTTGCTGCACTATATTCACTTTTATTTACAGTTCTCATAATCCAATCCTTTCGCCTCTGAACATTTCTACATTGCCTAACACATGAGCTCT
The DNA here is from genome assembly GCF_047511675.1 of Marmota flaviventris. Taxonomy (NCBI): domain Eukaryota; kingdom Metazoa; phylum Chordata; class Mammalia; order Rodentia; family Sciuridae; genus Marmota; species Marmota flaviventris. Next base: position 102,299,024 of record NC_092509.1, on the reverse strand, counting down.
TTGGAGTCACATTTATTGAATACTTCCTATCAGGCGTGATCCATCGTGGAAAATACTCAAGGGTTCTTCTGGGGGACAAAATATTGTACAGATCAACCTAAATAAGGTTGACTATATTAGTGTCACAAATATAGTCAAAGAGGTTCAGAAAATGTACAGGTCATTTTTGGCTGTTCAATCTAGGAAGAATATTGACAGTTTAAGGATCAATCGATACATCTATGGCGAAAAAGAGTTGGCTTGTTTCTCTCTCTCTCTCTCTCTCTCTTTTTTTTGTACTCCAAGACCTATTACCCCAAAGGACGAAAAGGTGCAATCGAGGGTACCTTGTGTCCATTCATATACCGGCACTACGGTGCTCAGCGCGTTCCCGTTCATTCGCGCAGGTTACTTCCCTCTTCAATCTCTGAGTCCCTCAGAACCAACCAACAGGGGGGCGCTTCAGGTGCACACAAACCTTGAAAGGAGGACGGAAAAGAGTGACTGGTGCAAAGTTTGTGAGGTGACTTCTCTGAAGATTAGTGGGAACTCTGTAAACCAGGCTTATGAGCAAGAACATAATCTTCTCCAGAAGGATTAATCTTAGAGTTCAGTCCACCTTGCTCGGGCCGTTCGCAGGCACGGATCCTCTCCCGGGTTCCACCAGCCTCGAGCACTCACGCGCCTTTGCGCGTCCCGGCTCCTTCAACTCCGGTACTGTCAGGTTGCGGCTCCACGGGCCCGGGCTCAAATGCAGCCCAGCCGGGACGTGCCTGCGCCCGCGCCGCCGGCGCCGGGCAGAGAAGGCGCCTCCGCGGCCGGGAGCGCGCACGCCGCGCCGAAGGGCCGGGTGCGCGCGCGCCCGCCCCGCCTCGCCTCCGCCCGCCCCCTCCCTCGCCTCTTCCTGCCCAGCCGGCCCTTTCCCCTCCCCTCGGCGCTCCCCCGCCCCGCTCCCTCCGCCCTCCCAGGGCTCCGGCGGCGGCTGAGTGAACGGGACCGCCCGGCCGCAGAGCGCGGGGTGGCGGGTGGGACGCGGGTGCCTGGTGGAGTTGTTCCGGCAGCGCCGGCGGAGACGTGAGGAGGTGAGGCGCGGGCGGCTTCCCGGGGCCCGAGGGCGCCCGGCCCCGAGCGGCAGGCCGGGTCGGCCTGCTGGGGGCGTCGGCGTGCGCGCCGCGCCCAGAGGGGTCGCGGTGGGGCTGGGCCGGGGCGGGAGTGCTGGGGGGACGTGGGCGGGGGCAGAGGGCGGGCTCGGGTGTCGGCCGCCTCTAGGGCGCAGCGGCTCTCCGGGGCGGCCGGTCCTCGCGGCCCGGGCGGGCGGGGTGGGCGCCGCTCACCTGGGGGCGGGGTGGTGGCTTGGGCTGTCGGAGCCTCCAGCTGCGCGCTCCTGACACTGCCGCTGCCTGCGCTGCCGGCGTCTGCGCTGCGGCCGCTGTTGGGGTCGCAGTCCCAGCCTCCCCGCGTCCTAGGGGCGTGTGGTTAGGGCATTACCCACACTCAGGTTTCTGTTGGTGACCGCCTCTCTAGCTCGCTTTTCCCCTTCCTCGGCTGAGCACTTTGCCGGGCTCCTGTTAATGCTTGTGGTTTTTCAGTCTGGGATGGGCTGCGTCTTGGGCAGATCTCTACCTGCTAGGAATGCCCCGCTTCGAAGTTGACCGCCTGGACAGCAAACACCCCAGCACTCCCTCGCCCAGGTCTTGAATGCTCACTATTTTGATAACTGAGTCAAAGTTTTTGAGACTACGCTAGTACTTGCTTTGGTCGCCAACGGTGCAGGGCTGGGCCGTGCGTCAGCATGTGGAAAGGGGCCACTGGCCAGTGGGAGGTGGCAGGGAGCAAGGGGGCTGAACAGACAGTTTGTTTCGGATCTCAAGGCAGTGTGTTCAGGTGCTTTTGAATTCTTTCACCTTGAGCTTCTCAGTTATCTTAGAAAATGTATCAGTATTTAGGCGGTCACTTGCAGAATTGATGGCTTCATGCAAATGAACTAAAATGTCTACTTCATTTACACTAATGGTAAGGAGAACTTTCGCTTGCTTGACAGATTTCAGTGCTTTTTGAAATCTGATTTCAAGGCCTATATTTTTGGCACTGGTAGGGTTAGGGATATTAAATACATTTGATTTTTCTTTTGCATAAACGGAGGCAAATAGTTGCTTGTTACAATTCATAAAACATAATTTCATGGAAACCTTTTGACTTTTCTCATAGTAGTGTTTACATTTTTTGTCTCCTGCACTTTTGGAGAAAATCCAGTAGTTTTGACATCAGAAGATATGGACATGAAGTTTGTGGTCAAATTGGAAGTGGTTTTGGTGGAAAATATTGGTTCACAAGCTGCTAGCAAGCACAGAAAAACTGGCCTGTGATTCATTATCTCTGTAGAGCTTTCCATATGAAACTTAGGAGATTGCAAAGGAGAAAGACTAGATGAATTTAATGTATACACTATCAAATTGTATTAAATATTTACCTGTTTAGGAAGTTAGCCAAGACTTTGAATCAGACTGGTGTCTCTACTAAATCAGTTCAAGATGTGCTCTGATATTTTGTATTATTAAGTCATCTGGAGAGAAATAGATGTAATAGTGCAGGGCTTATTCTTGAATATTATATAGCATACATTGTACTCTAGAAAGCTTGAAACAAGGTAGTGGGTCCCAGTACTATTGTGGCAAATAGTAAACATTACAGACTAACCTAAAAAGTTATGACAATAAATGTATGAAGTTTATTATTATTTTTTTTGACCTGAGTTTTTTTGATGGGCATTTCTGTATATTATAGTTATGATATAATTTTTGTTTCTTTGATAATTGTTTCATGATTTAGATCCTTTTCACGCTAGAGGTAATTTTTTTTGAATGACAGAATTTTACTGGGTATGTAAAACAGGAGTTTTCATGTATATCAGTTCACCAGTTCTGAATTTATGACTTCTAAAAACTTGTACTTAAGCCTTTTTTTTTCTTTGCCTTAACCCAGTCTTGAAATTGCTTAGTTACTATGTATTTATTTGAACGCTCAGATGATATGGCATTGAAGCTGAAAGTTCTAGGGCTGGGGATGTAGCTCAGTGGTAGAATGTGTGAGGCCCTGCGTTTAATCCCCAGCACCGCTATACAAAACAAAATAAGAAAGCTGAATGTCCTTTTATTCATTTTTTGGGAGTAGACAGAAGAAGAGATTCTGTTATGCCAAGTAAAAATATTATGTGTGGGAGATAGCCAAACTTGTAGATATTGACTTTGAAGAGAGAGTAGCTAAAGTAGCAAAAATTTCTTGTATTGAGGATGTAGAACTGGCACTGCTTTCTAGCCTACCATTCTCTTCAAATGGTATGGGGATGATTTTAGTGGAATTAATTAGTGGATGTTTGGAGATTGAAGTTGATACTGTAGCCTGTGTGATTCCCAGGCACACAGCTTTTTTTTTCCTCATGTCTCACAAGTTTTAATGAGTTGCTACAAGTTTCTAACTCTCTAGGGCCTGAGGATCATCAGTAGCCCATGGCTATTCCCTTGCTGGTACTTCAAAGAAATCTCAGGGATTTCTTAAGGAGATAAGTCTTCTAAGCATTTTCCATGACAGTGAAAGCAAAGGACAGATTTGAGCCTGACAGTTTTTAAATAAAGTCTTAAAATTGAGATATGGAGAAAGACATTGCTTGAATTGATGCCTGGCTTTTCCTAATGGGGAATAATTTTGACTTTATAGTTCTTATTTGAATTGGACATAAGTATGTGGGCATCAGTGGGCCCTATAATAAGGAAGATTTATTGGAATTAAACAGAACTTGTATCTCAACATTCTCTTTTTTTATACTTCATTACTTTTTATATTGCTCTTATTCAACAGACAGAATGCCATAATTGAGCATAGCAAGTTTATGCTCATACTGAATCTTTTGGTAAATTTTTGGGATTTTTCCTAGGAAACTTCTGGGCATATATTCAGTTGATTTAGGATTAGATTTGGGTTAAGGTTATTAGTGTACTTGAAATTCTGAGCATTCTTGTTTTCTAAAGAGCCTTAAAAATGGAAAAGACATTTCTTTATAAATACTCATGAAAAATATGGTTATAGATTATGTTGTGATAGACATAGTACAGCCAAAAATATATTCAGGAAACTTCTTTGCTCCTTACCTGGTTCAGTAAGCTTCAATAAGAATTAAGAAAATAAAGTATTTTTTTTTCAACAAAAGCTTGATTTTCCCAGAATAGCAAGTCTAACAAGTGTTTGCAGAGTTATTCTCCTTTTTTGCCTATTCTAAATTCAACAAATACTGTGTGGCTCTAGTGCATGGCAAAAACTTAATTCTGATAGGAGAGACTTAGTAATAAAGGTTCTATTGAAGAATGAAAGCTTGTCCCTGGGACTTTGGGAAACATCAGGTATGGAAAATTTACTTTTTTTTTTTTTTTAGCAGCACTGGTTTTCTCTATTCCAGGTTTCTCAGTTGGACCTAGCATGAACACAAATACCAGAATCACTTGGATGTTTGCTTTTATAGTACAGATTTTATTTTCCTTTCCCCCCAGCCCCTTCCTAAGTGAGCTATTGCTATAGTAGGAGTGTGTTGTGTCCTTTAGGTATATGGGGCTGAACAAAGTCTGAGAACTTGATCTTGGCTGATGATTTCTAAACCAAATTCTTACTCCCTGTCATTTATTTGCTTGCTGGTGATATCAAGAGACATCTGTTAGTCTCATTTTTGAAGGAAAATATCAACTGTGGTGAAGAGATAGTTAGTTGTGTAACCAAGAATAAGAATTATTGAATTATAGTACAGGTGGAGGAGTTTAGGAGATTGTTTAGTTGGGCATTGTTAAACTATTTTGACTGTAACACACAGTAAGAACTACATTTTATATTGTGTTTCAGCATATGAGTTTGTGCATGCACAGACGAATTTGAAAGAAAAGTTTGTTGAAATACTCCTTATCTTTTCAGGGCTGTATTGAGTTGGCTCACACTGGCTTGCAAGGGCAGTTATGCCTATCTCTTCCCACCTAGCTCCAAATTCAGTGATATGTTGTAGCTTGAAACTGGTCAGGGTGGGAGTATTTTACATCAGGGAAACTAGCAAATAGTATAGCTCTGACCCCCTACTTCCCCACATATTTGTTAAACATTTATAGCATATAACTGCCTGTATTTTGATATATTCTTTTTATTTCGTTTATAAAAAATACCACCAAATTAATTTTACACCCAACTAATGTGTAACAGTCTAGTTAAACAAACAAACTGGATCAGCCCACCCTTCTAACTTTGCAAATGAACATACTGACACCTGAAGTCCAAGATCATATAACTAGTTATTAGCAAAGCTAGGGTTCCGGACTCCTGGAGTTGTTTCTAGCAAGTTTCTCTCCTTTTCTAACTCAAGCCATTCTTTTAATTCAACTGGAGTGCCTAGTATGTGCAAGACATTTTGTTAAGCAGTTTCAATAGAGATGAATAAGGTATGGACCTTGCACCATGACCTTTATGCTTATGTGGGGGATTAAATATGGAAACAAAGATAATATGAGGCAGAAAGTTACTGGTGGTAAAGAGATAAAGGTAAAGTACTGGAAGAATTTAGAGAGGAGTGAGTGATTACTGTTCATTGTAAGAATATGGAAGACTTGACATTTTTAACTATGTTTTGAAGAATGGGTAGGATTTGGACATGTGGAAATAGGACAACTAGTATGGAAAGAAAGGCCTTTCTAGGCCGGGGGCTGAGGAGATCAAAGCAGTAAGGTCATGGACAGTGAGTAGTGAAAGAGCTAGGCAAGGAGTCAGCTCCAGATGGTTAAGAGCCTAGAATGCCAATTTTCCTTTCTACTGTTAACTTCTCTTTCGTTTTTGTATCTGGAGTCATTTAGTACTTCTTAACATTAAACAGGCTTTATATGCTGTGCTTCTAATTAAAATATGACCTAGAAAGCACTTAAGCATCCTTAGAGTAAAAGTTCAAGGGAAAAATTATTAGAGAAATGTAAGAGAAACAACCTTCAGTTTACCAATCCAAAAAGTGTTGGAAAGGGATTTTTTTAAATTATTTTATTTTATTTTTTTTTGTGAGGAGATAAACCAGTGGCTATGGCTGTTTATTTCTTTGCCCTGTAGACAGCATCAGATTGGTAGTAGCAAAGCAGGAAGCAGTTTTGAAAATGTTTTCAAAGGACCTTCTAAAATATTATTTCTAAATGACTGGATCTTAATTTTCAGAGACAGGTTTGGTTCAGGAAGGAAGGTAGTTTATACAAATTCACAGTTGAGCTGAGGAGCTTCAGAATTTTAGGGTAGAAGGCAGGGTGTTTTATACCATACCCAATTGTGAGGAATTCGTGGATTATTCACCAAGAACTTCTTGGATATCAGTATTTATGTATTTGATTGCCTATATGAATGAGGATGTTTTGAAGTCCTAAATGGAGCTTGCCTTGTTCACACAGGGGAATTGGGTGGGTGGAAGTAAAGATAAATGACAGTAAGTTATGTAAGTTATACTGAGGCACTGGTGGCACTAATCAAGCTTTTCTGCCTGCTGATTTACTATTTACTACTTCTAATTAAAATGATGCACAGTCGTTTTGAAGAAAACTTGCTTCTATTTGACCCATTAGTTCTGTAAAGGTAAAAGCTCTCTTAGAGTGTTGCCCAGGAAACAACACACAGAGACTGTTTAATCACTCATCACTGAAGTGTGTGGAAAATTTTGGAAATCTTGGTGTTGAAGTTGCTAAAGTAAATAACCCCTTGGTAGAAAGCAGAGTTTTGGGGATGATTTATTTTAGAGTCTTGGTTCTAAAATAGATATGAATTACACCATTGCTATACTGTTTTCTTCGTTTTTTTTTTAAAGCTTCTAATATGTTAACTATATTGTCATGTCATTTTAGGTTTCAGTAGTTTTTAAAAAATGTTTTTAGTTGTAGATGGACACAAAGCCTTGATTTTATTTATTTATTTTTATGTGATGCCAAGGATCAAATCCACTGCCTCACCTGTGTTAGGCAAGTGCTCTACCACTAAGCTACAACCCCAGTCCAGGTTTCAGTAGTTTTGTATGAAACGTTCTGCAAGACAGTGCACCCCAAGTATCACAATAAGAGTTCAGATGCAGCATACCCTAGTTACCTCTCATAAGTTGAATTAAGTAGCTAAATAAAATTACTACAGTTTTTTTTTGTTTTTCTTCTTTTTTGAGACATTAGGTTTCACAAATTAAGGTTATTAGAATCTAAATTTTCTACCTCTGTTTCTTTTTTGTGGTACAAAGAATGATTGTTGTTAGTGTTCTTGATTAAATTTATCATTTTTAGTGATAGTTGTGTACATGTTTATATGAGTGTGTATATCTGTACACATAACATTAGTCCTTGGAATTTTTGGTGAAAATATAGCACAGTTGGCAAACAACCAGAAACAAGTGGTCTGACTTTTTGAAGACTGTCCTGTGGAAATGTTCACAAATATGAAAATAATGCAAACCCAAAGGGAGTTTTTGTATGCCAGATTTCCAGGAAAGAAGCACATTTTAAAAAGTCAAGTATAGAATTTATTCATATATTAGGGAAGAATTTCTTAACCAAATTTGCTGTACCCCACACATATTCCATATTCTGCCCTCAAACCAGATTTCTTATATAGGGGATGCAAATGACAAACACTATTTTTAGAAAAAAATGCAAACTTGTGGTTTTTAGTTTTAAGGTTTAAGAGACATATGTACAAGCCTAGTTTTTGGTAAACCCCGTAGATATTTATTCTGAACTTCAAGATGTATCTGTCATTTTGAGACTCTCTGTTAAGAACATTATATACAGCAATTCTGGAAACCAAGGCAGGAGGATTGAGAATTCAAAGCCAGCCCCAGAAACTTAGTGAGGCCTTAAGCAATTTAGCAAGACCCTTTCTCAAAATAATAAAAAAAAGGCTGGGGAGGTGGTACTCCTGAGTTCAATACCCAGTACCAAAACCAAACAAACAAGAACATTGTATAAAATGTCAAATTGTCTTTAGAAGGATCATTAGGTATTTTTAAAAATAGTTTATTTGTCTGTAAATTAATCTTGGTTTGACATTTTGTATAGATTACACTGAAAAGTCAACTGTTGGAGGGAGCCTATACCTGTGCTAACACACAGTATGACTTGTGAGTTTCTTCTAGAGTAATATTTTTATTCAGTAGCCATTTGCACGAGACCTCATTCATCATTGTATTTCCCCAAAGGTCTTCTCTCTTTATTCTTTCATTTTAAATCATTGTCTTTTATTTACCCTGCTGTCAGTGATCATGTTTAGACTAATGTTTTTATTTGCTTTTGCCTCAGACTTTCTGTGCAAAGGTCTGTTACCAACTTGCATTATCAAGTTGTAGTGAATGGTAATTAAGTCAGTTTTTTTTAATCCTCTACCTTTCCCCCCCTCAGTATTCTAGAACCTAATACTCGCTCATCCTTTGAAGTTAATGGGAAAATGGAATTAAATATTATTATTCAAATCCTTGAACCACCTATTTGCCAATACTAGTGAAACTACAAAAATTTTTCACAAGAGTTATGAAGCTTAATTTTTTACTGAATCTAGCCCTAAGTTTTATAAATTCTGACATGCATTTCAAGTTTCTCATCAACATTGTCAATGATTTTGATAGACCTAACAGATTTCTTCTGTTGCACCTTGTATCACAAACAATAGATTAGCCATCTCTACCATATGAAGATATCAGATAAAGAATTAAACAAAATTTTTTTATTTTTATATTTTAGTTGTCGATGGACCTTTATTTTTTTTTTTTTATTTATATGTGGTGCTGTGCCTTACACATGCTAGGCAAGTGCTCTGTCACTGAGCCATAACCCCAGCCCCCAGATAAAGAATTTTAAAGATAATCTGCTAATAGGTTAGAGAAAACTAGTTTATCTGATTGAGAATAAATTTTATTTTATGCTAACTTTAACATTATTAGGTTTTACTGAGACTTTTTTTCTTAGAAAACTTCAGCAATTTTTCAACTTCTTAGAATTTCAGTTAGAAATGGAAGAAAATAGTAGTTTTAGAAATTATTATTGGTTGCCCAATTGGAGCAGTGAGCTGTGCAGAGAAAAATAGTCTTTAAGATGAAAATAGCTAAAAATATTTTTGATTTTATGAAAAACAATGCGGGTAGCACACAGGACAGTTCTTGATCTAGTGCTGCTGTGAGATTCAGAGAGGATAAGTGATTTGGCTAGTTTTTTCCCACTCTTTGCAGATAATAAGCTAATATTAATTGAGTGTATGGATTAGTTATTACATAAGACAAATACATTAGCTGGTTAATCTTCACAGTAAGTGTATGGGGTATGAACTATTTTAATATCATTCCTAGTTTGCAGGTGAGGAAACAGAAGTTTAGCAATCTGTCTAAGGTCATATAGTTTGTAAGAAGTGTCTTTTGCTCCTAAATCTGTCTCGTAGTAACTCTGAACGACTTATTCTGTATTAATTATCGTTAAATAGGAATGATATTACTTGCTTTCTATATTTCATGGGATCATTATGAGAATCAAAAAAGGCAGTATCAATCCCAGTGGCTCCAAAGTCTGAGGCAGGAGGATCTCGAGTTCAAAGCCAGCCTTAACAACTTAGCGAGGCCCTAAGCAACTCAGGGAGACCCTGTCTCTAAATAAAATACAAAATAGGGCTGGGGCACAAAACTCAAGTGGATCACAGACCTAGGAATTAGACCATAGACCCTGCACCTAATAGAAGAAAAAGTAGGCCCAAATCTTCATCTTGTTGGATTAGGCCCTGACTTCCTTAACAAGACTCCTAAAGCACAAGAAGTAAAATTAAGAATCAATAAGTGGGATGGATTCAAATTAAAAATTGTCTCCTTAGCAAAAGAAACAATGATGTGAAGAGAGAGCCTACAAAGTGGGAGGAGATCTTTACCACATGTACATCAGATAGAGCACTTATCTCCAGGATGTATAAAGAACTGAAAAAACTTAACACCAAAAGAACAAACAACCCAATCAATAAATGGGCTAAGGAACTAAATAGACACTTCTCAGAAGAATACATATAATAGATCAACAAATATATGAAAAAATGTTCAACGTCTCTAGTAATTAGAGAAATGCAAATCAAAACTACTCTAATATTTAATCTCACTCCAGTCAGAATGGCAGTTATCAAGAATACAAGCAAAAAGAAGTGTTGATGAAGATGTAGGGGAAAAGGTACATACACTGTTGGTACTGCGAACTGATGCAGCTGCTTTGGAAAGCAGTATGGAAATACCTCAGAAAACTTGGAATGGCACCACCATTTGACCCAGCCATCTCACTTCTTGGTCTATACCCAAAGGTCTTAACATCAGCATACTATAGTGACACAGCCACATCAATGTTTATAGCAGCACAATTCACAATAGCTAAACTATGGAAGCAACCTAGATGCCCTTCAACTGATGAATGGATAAAGAAACTGTGGTATAAATACACAATGGAATATTACTCAGCATTAAAAGAGAATGAAATTATGGCATTTGTAGCTAAATGGATGGAGTTGGAGAATATCATTTTGAGCAAAGTAAGCCAATCCCCAAAAACCAAAGGCCAAAGAATGTTTTCTCTGATTAGTGGATGCTAATCCATAATGAGAGGGATTGTCATGGGAGAATGGAGGAACTTTGTATTGGGCAAAGGGGAGGGTGGAGAGGGGAAGGTACATGGGAGCAGGAAAGATGGTGGAATTAAATGGACATCATTACCCTAGGTACATATATGATTGTTTGAATGGTGTGACTCTACATTGTGTACAACAGATAATTGAAATGTTTGCTCTATTTGTATACAAAGAATTGAAATGCATTCTGCTCTCATGTATAACTAAGTAGAACAACTAAAAAAATTGAAAAAAAAATAAAGCTGATGATATGGTTCAGTGGTTGAGTGCCCCTGAGTTTAATCCCTGGTACCCCCTGCCTTCTCCCACCCCCACCAAAAAAAGTCTTATTGCTGGGTATGTTGGCACATGCCTGTAATCCCTAGCGATTTGGGAGGCTGAGGCACGAGGATTGCAAGTTTGAGGCCAACTTGGATGACTTGGTGAGAACCTGTCTCAAAAAAAAAAAAGGCTGGGGTATAGCTCAGTGGTCAAGCACCCTGCGTCCATCCTCACTCTCATGCACACACAAACAGTAATATTTACAAAATAATATAAAACGGTAATATTTACAAAAGAGTATAAAACCATTCTTTGCTGTATTCATTTTATTGGATGATATTTAAGAAGTCAAAGAAATCTTTAAAATTTTGCACATATATTAGTTTGTGATTAGTAATTAGTAATGCCATAATATAAACTAAAAAATGAATATTTAAAAGACTACTTTTTTAACAGCTAAATAATCAACTTTATTTTTTTTTCAAAAATTTTTGTGACTCTTCTAGACCCTTTGCATTTCCATATAAATTTTAGAAGTATCTTGTCCTTAAAAGACTATTATCTGGGGCTGAGGTTGTGGCTTAGCGGTAGAGTGCTTGCCTAGCATGTGCAGGGCCCTGGGTTCAATCCTCAGCACCATATATAAATAAATAAAATAAAGATATTGTGTCCAACTACAACTAAAAAAATGAATATTAAAAAAGATTATTATCTGTAATGTAAAAGATATACTTTGTTCATGTAAAGGATGAGTGAGTAAAAGGGAGTAGAAGGCAGAAGTGTAGGGGTGTATTGAATAAAAAGTGGATTAGTTAATCTCTAGCATCCTGAATTCTTCCGTTTTTGCAATGAGAAGTATATGTGAATGACATTAGGAGACTTTAAGATCCTTCCAATGTCAAGAACTTAAGAGTCGGGCTGGGGATGTGGCTCAAGCGGTAGCACGCTCGCCTGGCATGCGTGCGGCCCGGGTTCGATCCTCAGCACCACATACAAACAAAAATGTTGTGTCCACTGAAAACTAAAAAAAAATAAATAAATATTAAAAAAAAAAAAAAGAACTTAAGAGTCTTTATAAGGAGTGACTTCTTTTGTGATATCCTCACACTAGCTAGAAACACCCTAATATCTTTTTTGTTTTAGTTTAGGTCATCAACCACCATTCTTTTTTCTTTTTCTTTTTGTATATATGTAATTTTATAACATGATATTTTAATATGCATGTGCATAGTGAAATGGTTACTATAGCTAATTAATTAGACTCTCACCTTTCATAGTTATTATTTTTTGGCAAGAGCATCTAAAATCTACTCTTAGAAAAGTTTCAATAATATATTTGTATATTATTGAAATATATTTCAATATATTTACTGTTTTTAGTTATAGTCTTCATGTTGTACAGTGGGTCTCTAGACTTACTCATCCTTGTAATTGCAAGTTTATACCTTTGACCTACTTCTGCCCATTTCTTTCCCCTCCATGTCTGTTTGTTTAACTTTTTAAAGATTCCACATATGAGTGAGATCATGCAGTATTTTTTTCTGACTTATTTAATTTACCATAAATGTCTTCTAGGTTCATCCCAAAATGTCTTCTAGGTTTATCCCAAATGGCAGCATCTCCATCTTCCTCCTCCTCTTTTTTTGACTTTATTTTTAGACAACCTCCATGACGTGTATATTTTCCTTTCTTTAAAACAGTCTCCACGCTAAGTAAATCAAGGTAAAAAATAATGAACACCTCAAGATGGCATTACTCCTGCCTTAAGTTTTGGTGTTGTGTGGCTTGATAAGCAGTAGCCTTTATTGTTATATAGCATAGCCAGTTGTGATGACAGGTGATAGATTCAAAGTAATTAATTGCCCAATATGTTAACATTTTCCCTTTCTAAGCCATCCTTAAAGAAGATCATCCAGCAGAGCAACCATGCTGTTTAGATTCATGTTATTACCAATAAAGAACTGCTAGTTTTTGAAATTATCAGATATATACATGATTTGTTCTGCAACCACTGTTGTAAAGGGTTTGCCCTTTGTGGTCTCTGTTCTTCAAGTTTGATTGGTTTAATGTAGTCTTTGATGTACTTTTTATAGGCTTCTTCTGTGAAGTTGGTTTCCTGCAAGCGGGTGGTTCACGACAATGTCAACACCAGCAGTTACCCTCAGGGCCTTCAGCAGAGGCTTTTATACCACTGAGAGTGTCATCAATGTTACAATCTTCTTGTCTATCTATCACCTTCCCCTCCATCTCCAGGCACAACTAATTTTTGATCTTCTGGATTTTGTAAATGTCAAAGATCACCTTATTGTGTCTGATGAGGTCTGGGTAGATAATCATGTTGGCAGTGGAGGGACACAGCAGCAGCACTAGTTTGGCAGAATTTCCAGGGCTTGAAGCTAGCTGGTGCAGATAGTGGGGTGCTGGGAGGTATGGGGTGGCATGTGTTATGGGTAACTAAAGGAAAGGCCTCCTTTTTAAAGGCTAATTTGTATTCCTTTGTGTATGCTTGTGTGTACACCAAAATTTTTGTCCACTTTTATCTGCTTTATTTTAGTTTTATCTGTTGATGAACAGTTTAGGTTTTTTCCACATTAGGTTATTGTCAATAATGCTTCAGTGAACATGTGAATGAATTTATCTCTATGATGTTCTGTTCTGTAATCAATAAGTAATCTGTGGGACAATACTCGACTCTAATTACCATATAGCTTTGATAATGATTTTTTTTTGGGGGTAATGGGGCTATTGGAATGTTATCAGTAAAGATAGATAAGAGTAGGGAAAGAATAGTGAACATTTGTCATTTTTTTGCCTTCCAGAATTTGAACCTCTCTCCTGCATTTGGGAAATTTTACCAATTATTAGGCACAGGCTTCTTTTCTCTGGAGAAGCAGAAATTGTATTCCTGGCTCCATTTTCATCTAGAGCATGAGAATACACCTTGGTTCCATCAGTCAAGTATACCTCCAGTTTGGACTGGAAGCTAGTAATATGAAGAAAATGGAACTGTACAAAATCCGTTCTAGTGATGGGTGGTAGTAGTAGCTCACAATATCATTTTGTTTCAAAAGCAACAGACAGTGGTGTTACACGTGGCATCATGGTTATTGATGGTGTGATGGTGTAAGCCCTGGCATCTGTGCCCAGCAGTAGCAGAGGTGTCATCACTTGGCAAAAGCATATCCTTGGTTGTGTGACCTTTATAATTCTGTTTCCTTGCTTTCCTATAGATACCTTTTTAATAGTCTCTTTTTCTACATATAGTTTATGTATATGTAGCTATACTTTGCTTTTCTAAATAACAACTCTGATTGAGGAAAACACTTTGGAGGGATAATTTAGATCAGAAGTTGAACCCATTGCCTTCTAAGAACCCATTTGACTCTGTGGTTACATTTTTCTACCCATTCTTAGTTTTAAAAAGTTATTTCATATTCTTGTTTCTTGTTCTTCAAGATATAGTTTGTTATTGTTTATAAATGTTTATTTTTCAAGTATTCATTTTATGCCCACTGTATGTTGAGTTGAAGATACAGTGACTAATTTGTCTTCAAGGAACATAAATTACATAGAGAAAATTTTGACAAAAGTTCAGTTAAAGTACATTGGCAAATCAAATAGGAAATAATGTGCAGATGGGAGAGGCTGGACACAAGGAATGAAATAGATGTTGAGCTGAGTTTTGGAGGATTGGTAGATCTGAGTGTGGCCATATGAGGAAGGAAGGGTACTTTATATAAAAGGTATAGCATGACCAAAAAAAGTAAGCTGTTGGATGTGTATACAGGGATGCTTACCCTATCAGTAGTTAAGACTGATAACTTAATATCTTATTTATTCATTTTAAAATAATAAACCCATGACATTTAATATAAATAGTCATTTTTAATTTTAAAAAGTTACCTCAAATTAAACAGCTTAGTGATATGATAATGTTACTTTATATTTTGCAATTATCTTTGATATCTAGTTTAATAAGAAGATAGTTTCTCATATCTGCTACTGTGTTCATCCCACTGTGGTATGTCTTTTGTGTGGAAGTATGTAAAAAAGAAACTGGCCTTATATGTAGTCCAAAGAGAGTTTTAACAGCCTTTTAGATGCTGTTGATATTTTCACCAGAATTCTAAAATTGGAAGTTTGTTAATGGTTAATTGTGTTGTGGAATTTGACATATTAATGAATGTTTTGTGCCATGTTACAGTTAAAATCCATAGATTTGTCTTGTAATAGATCTTTTTTTGTATGTATGATTTTGTAACATTGGTCAGTAGGAAAACATTGCTTCACTGAGTTATATAGATCCTCATAATGTTAACATATTTACTTATACTATTACAGAAGGTCACATTGGTTAATATTACCATTGATTTCATCAAAAAAGTCTTTAAGTAGTGGGAAGCTGTTAAGCTAATTTTTGTGTGAAATTTAGATCATTGTGGCAAGTGATATAAAAAAGCAAAGAGAGAGCCACGGTATCTTTTAAAACCTGGTCTCCAAAATTACATCATCACTTCCTCCACATTCTGTTCTTTAAAAGTAAGTCACTAAACCAACCCACATTCAAGGGGAGGAACATTATACTGCACTCCACTTTTCTAAGCAAGTTATATCAAAAGAATTTGTGGACTTATTAAACTACCAGAGTGCTTTATAAAGCTCTGCAGTGTTGATCCCCTGTGCTCTCCTCACGATTTATTTAGCTTAGATTCCCAGACTAAGATGTACTTCTCTTCATTTATTTATTCAGTTTTTGGTAGCCAAGAATAATTAGCTTTTATTTTTTGCACTTGAATGCTAAAAATGCCTACTTTAAGAAGATGCTCATCATTCCACAGCTCATTCAAACAGGTTTCCAAAAGGATCATTTTTACTAATACAGTGTTTAGGAGAATTCTGATTGCTTCATATCCTCAATAACACTTGATATTGAAATCATTCCAGTGTTAATGAATCCCATTAAAAAATAATTGAAGCTGTGCCCAGTGGTGCACTCCTGTAATCCCAGTGTCTCTGGAGGCTGAGGCAGGAGGATTGTAAGTTCAAAGCTAGCCTCAGAAATATAGCAAGACCCTTTCTCAATATAAGAAATAAATAGGGTTGGGGATGTAACTCAGTGATTAAGTGCCCTGGGTTCAATCCCAAGTACCAAAAAAAAAAAAAAAGAAAAAAGAGAACTTGAGTTTTGGAGTTTAAAGTGTTCATTTTGTCTAAGAACTATGTAAGTATCACTATCTTTAAGAACTGTTTATGTAACTGTCACATCTTCTCAGTATCCTTAAAGTCAAACTACTCAGGGAATTGGCTATTTTGCTTATACTAATTCTCTTCTGATTGGTACATGGCATTCTTAGGAGGTAGAGAAATGGAACTTTATGGAATTGAAGATTTTACTTATAGAAACATAATTGTTTGGATTTTGGAGGTAAAATAGTATGTATTTTGCAACTGAGTTAACTAGTTTTTTAGAAACTGATTAGAGAGACTACATCTAGTATAACACCAAAGAAACTTATGTGAAAGTATATGACAAGTTTTTATAATAAATTTTGATATTTTTATATTAGTAATATACTCAATATGTAAATTTACTATATGCTTCATATGCTGTATACTACATTAAATGTGTACATTATATATCAGTATAAATATGTTATTTTCTGCTTTATCAAGGATCACTTTATTGAGGACCACTTTATTGAGGACCTTAGCCCATCTGAAATGACAGTGGAGTCTTTATTTTCACTTAAGTTTAAAATGTCCAACTTAGGTATAGGGATGTAGCTCAGTGGTTAAGTGCTTGTCTAGCAGGTATAAGGCCCTGGGTTCAGCTCCTAGTATGGCAAAAAAAAAAAATGTCCAGTATTTTTCTTGTAAATTAGAACAAAAAGTAAGTATTCTAATCTTAGGAAAGGAGTCATTGGGTGGCAGTTACTGCCTAGAATCCCAGCAGAGAAGCTACATAAAACTCTGCAGTGTTGACATCATGTATTCTCTTATTTATTTAATTCAAATTATCCGATTAAGACCTACCTCTTTTTATTTACTTCTTCAATTTGGAGTAGCCAAAGTTAATAAGCTTTTAATTTTGACATTTGTATGCCAGAAATGCCTACTTTAACAAGATGCTTGAACTGAGGGTGTGAAAGTTGATTCCAGAGCTCATTCAGTGTTGTGCAGAGTTGTAGTAGCAACCTTTCTCTGCTCAGGGTCTTTTTGCTATATAAGACAATGACTCTTGGCCTCTTTGAGTTCATAGACTCCATTAAGGTGTTTTTCTAGGAATGTGAGGGATCTGTTAGTATTCTCTGCTATCCTCTTGCTTCCACTGACTATATTTGGGAGATATGAGGAGACTTGGAGATGCCTTTTAATCATGTAGCTCTAACTTCAAAATCTGTTAGGGACTTTCCAGTAATAAGTATCTCTTGAAATGAAGCAAATTATATGCATCTTGCCTTGACAATTAACAGAGTTATATGCATCTTGCCTTGACAGTTAACAGAGTTAATGTATATTGAAGGATAATTTAAAAATTTCTTTCTTTTAGAAGGTTTTACTTATAAATAAATTGATGTTTTTGTTTTAAAACACATTTAAAATTATACATTCAAATAATTTAATTTATTTTATTTATAGTGTCTTCCTTCCTTCCTTCCTTCCTTCCTTCTGTACAGGGGATTGAACTCAGGGGCACTCTACCATTGAGCCACATCCCCAGCCCTATTTTGTATTTTATTTAGAGACAGGGTCTCACTGAGTTGCTTAGGGCCTTGCTTTTGCCGAGGCTGGCTTTGAACTCACAATTCTCCTGTTTGAGCCTCCTGTGCTACTGGGATTACAGGTATACACCACCGCGCCAGGCTCAAATAATTACTTCTTGAAACTTTTTGCCTGTATGTAAAAATTCAAGGTGGTATGTGATGATTTTTTAAAAAAATTTTAATATATATTTTTAGTTATAGATGGACACAATACCTTTATTTTGTTTATTTTTTATATGGTGCTGAGGACTGAACCCAGTGCCTCACATGTGTTAGGCAAGCACTCTACCACTGAGCTACAACCCCAGCACCTCCGTATGTGATTATTTTAACATATTTAAAAAGAGAGTATAATTAAAAAGTGAAATTCTGCTTGTTATTATACATTGTTTAATAATTGTTTTTTTAAAAAAGAAACAGGCTTATTAGAATGGAGTTATTGAACTGTGTCCTTATTGTTAGACATTTATTTTGCGCCCTTTTCCCACCTACCTTGCTAAAAACAATGGTATTTTCTTGTAACTGTATTTTCATATATTGACAAGCATTTCCCAGGGGTAGATTTTTGCAAGTGGGTCACTGGATCTTTGTATACATTTACTTTAAAATTCAGTTTAAATTTTTCTTTTAATTCTAATAAAGAAATGTTGACTTTTTTAAAACAGTAATACTGAAACTCATTTTATTGGCGATGAAATGTGTTCCATTGAATGATGAAAGATATTTACCAAATAGAATATTGTAGTAGAAACTCCCAAGGAAGTTCTCTATGTAGATACATTTCAGGTAGGGAAGATTCAAGGATAGTTAATCTTAAAGTAATAACTAGTATTTATTTTTCCTTTTTGATTGAATGTTAAATGAAAATATTTCTGAAAGATTTGACGTTTTAGGAGAGTGCTTTCTAGTGAGAAATGTAATAAAGTCAGTGTTTTGATTTTAAAAATAATGCATGTGATTATTTTTATTATTTTGATTATTTAAGTACAAGCAGTTTTTGCAAAGACCCCTGTTCTCCTTCTACTTCATTCTATAGAAGAACTGGTCAACCTAATTGCTTAGAGGCTGACTTTCCAGTTTGTCATTTTTTATGTACTTTTATTCACCTTTATATCTGATGACCATTTTACTGCTCAGCTGTACCTTTGATAGTATAGACATATACAGGGAAAGGGAATAGAACGTGATCATGTTTGGTAAATGGTGGGTTAATTAAAAAAAATTTTTTTTTTCTTTGAGTGCTGAGGTTTGAACCTGGGGTCTCATGCATGCCAGGAAAGTGCTATACCACTGAGCCATATCCTCAGCCCAGGCTGTTTGTGTGTGTGTGTGTGTGTGTGTGTGTGTGTTGCTGGGAATTGAACCCAGGCTTTCGGGATGCTAGGAAGGTACTCTACCACTGAGTTATATCCCTAGCTCTGAAACAGTATTTTTAATATAGGGAATCATGAAAACATATATATGTATATGTAACATATATTCCTGGAACATACATTTTTTTTTCTTTGAGAGAGAGAGAATTAAAAAAAAAAATATATATATTTTTTAGTTTTTGGCAGACACAACATCTTTGTTTTTTGTATGTGGTGCTGAGGATCGAACCCTGGGCCGCACGCATGTCAGGCAAGCGTGCTACCGCTTGAGCCACATCCCCAGCCTCCTGGAACATTTTTTTAATATATCTTTTTTAGTTGTAGATGGACGTAATACCTTTGTATTATTTATTTATTATGTGATGCTGAGGCTCCAACCCACTGCCTCACGCATGTGAGGCAGGCGCTCTACCACTGAGCTACAGCCCCAGACCCTGTAGTTTGTTTTTGATGACTAGAAATTCTCTGATTTGGAAAGGTATATTTTATGTAAAGAACTGTATATAGTATGAATTTAGTGTTGTCTTAATATTAAGTCTGTGTAATATGGTTTCTGGACTATGGGTGAAGAAATTAGCCTTTCAAATCTCATTAGCTATAAGTGGATTTGGATTTGGTATTAGTAAGTGTTGTTTAATAGTATTAAAATCCTTTTAAGTTCTCTGTGTTGAAATGATCTTACTAGAGAGAAATTACTTTGATTTTTGAAATATGTATGTTTAACCTATTCATTCAACAAATGTTGAATGTGGTGTACTATAATCCTTATACTTTTGAGGGATCTTCTGAGAACATAAGGATGAATAAAATACTGTTGCTGTCCCAGGTGAAATAATTATAATAGATAAATAATTATGATAAATACTAGAATAGGAATATAAATTATATAAAATGTTGTATAAACTGTAGAGGGAGTGATTGACTCTTTTGGGGAGAGTTGGAGGAGGTTTCCAGGTTTGTTAATCCAGACATTTGTAGAGATTGGGGTTTTAAACCATATCTCCCCATATCTGTAAAACAGATCTTCTTAATGTATCAGAAAAAAAAATCTTTACGGCAGGGGTCAGTAGGTCTACCTGTTGGGATGTGCCTTAGGACATCTTGAAAATTTCTTAACTTCTCTGTTTTAAGAATTCATATGAATTTTACATTTCATTTCATACTGCTTATATAATTTTTTTTTATTTTTTAATTTTTCTTATTGGTTGTTCAAAACATTACATAATTCTTGACATATCATATTTCATACATTTGATTCAAGTGGATTATGAACTCCCATTTTTAACCCGTATACAGATTGCAGAATCACATTGGTTACACATCCACTGTTTTACAAATTGCCATACTAGTGTCCGATGTGTTCTGCTGCCTTTCCTATTCTCTACAGTCCCCCCTCCCCTCCCGTCCCCTCCCCTCCCATCCCCTCCCATCTTCTCTCTCTACCCCATCTACTGTAATTCATTTCTCCCCCTTGTTTTTTCCCCTTTCCCCTCACTTCCTCTTATATGTAATTTTGTATAACAATGAGAGTCTCCTTCCATTTCCATGCAACTTCCCTTCTCTCTCCCTTTCCCTCCCACCTCTCGTCCCTGTTTAATGTTAATCTTCTTCTCATGCTCTTCCTCCCTGCTCTGTTCTTAGTTGTTCTCCTTATATCAAAGAAGACATTTGGCATTTGTTTTTTAGGGATTGGCTAGCTTCCCTTAGCATAATCTGCTCTAATGCCATCCATTTCCCTGCAAATTCCATGAGTTTGTCATTTTTTAGTGCAGAGTAATACTCCATTGTGTATAAATGCCACATTTTTTATGAAGGGCATCTAGGTTGGTTCCACAGTCTAGCTATTGTGAATTGTGCTGCTGTGAACATCGATGTAGCAGTATCCCTGTAGTATGCTCTTTTTAGGTCTTTAGGGAATAGACCGAGAAGGGGAATAGCTGGGTCAAATGGTGGTTCCATTCCCAGCTTTCCAAGAAATTTCCATACTGCTTTCCAAATTGGCCGCACCAATTTGCAGTCCCACCAGCAATGTACAAGTGTACCCTTTTCCCCACATCCTCGCCAGCACTTGTTGTTGTTTGACTTCATAATGGCTGCCAATCCTACTGGAGTGAGATGGTATCTTAGGGTGGTTTTGATTTGCATTTCTCTGACTGCTAGAGATGGTGAGCATTTTTTCATGTACTTGTTGATTGATTGTATGTCCTCCTCTGAGAAGTGTCTGTTCAGGTCCTTGGCCCATTTTTTGAATGGGTTATTTGTTTTCTTATTGTTTAATTTTTTGAGTTCTTTATATACTCTGGATATTAAGGCTCTATCTGAAGTGTGAGGAGTAAAAATTTGTTCCCAGGATGTAGGCTCCCTATTTACCTCTCTTATTGTTTCTCTTGCTGAGAAAAAACTTTTTAGTTTGAGTAAGTCCCATTTGTTGATTCTTGTTATTAACTCTTGTGCTATGGGTGTCCTATTAAGGAATTTGGAGCCCGACCCCACAATATGTAGATCGGAGCCAACTTTTTCTTCTATCAGACGCAGAGTCTCTGATTTGATATCAAGCTCTTTGATCCATTTTGAGTTAACTTTTGTGCATGGCGAGAGAAAGGGATTCAGTTTCATTTTGTTGCATGTGGATTTCCAGTTTTCCCAGCACCATTTGTTGAAGATGCTATCCTTCCTCCATTGCATGCTTTTAGCATCTTTATCAAATATAAGATAGTTGTAATTTTGTGGATTGGTCTCTGTGTCCTCTATTCTGTACCATTGGTCCACCTGCCTGTTTTGGTACCCGTACCATGCTGTTTTTGTTACTATTGCTCTGTAGTATAGCTTGAATTCTGGTATCGCTATACCGCCTGATTCACCTTTCCTGCTTAGAATTGTTTTTGCTATTCTGAGTCTTTTATTTTTCCATATTAATTTCATGATTGCTTTATCTATTTCTACAAGAAATGCTCTTGGGATTTTGATTGGCATTGCATTAAACCTATAGAGAACTTTTGGTAATATTGCCATTTTGATGATGTTAGTTCTGCCTATCCATGAACACGGTATATTTTTCCATCTTCTAAGATCTTCTTCTATTTCTCTCTTTAGGGTTCTGTAGTTTTCATTGTATAAGTCTTTCACCTCTTTTGTTAGGTTGATTCCCAAGTATTTTATTTTTTTTTTGAGGATATTGTGAATGGGGTGGTTGTTCTCATTTCCATTTCTGAAGATTTGTCGCTGATATATAGGAATGCCTTTGATTTATGCATGTTGATTTTATATCCTGCCACTCTGCTGAATTCATTTATTAGCTCTAGTAGTTTCTTTGTAGACCCTTTTGGGTCTGCTAGGTATAGAATCATGTCGTTTGCAAATAGTGATAATTTAAGTTCTTCTTTTCCTATTTTTATGCCTTTAATTTCTTTCGTCTGTCTAATTGCTCTGGCCAGTGTTTCGAGAACTATGTTGAACAGAAGTGGTGAGAGAGGGCATCCCTGTCTTGTTCCAGATTTTAGAGGGAATGCCTTCAGTTTTTCTCTGTTCAGAATGGTGCTAGCCTGAGGCTTAGCATAGATAGCTTTTACAATATTGAGGTATGTTCCTGTTATCCCTAGTTTTTCTAGAGTTTTGAACATAAAGGGATGCTGTACTTTGTCGAATGCTTTTTCTGCATCTATCGAGATGATCATATGGTTCTTATCTTTAAGTCTATTGATGTGGTGAATAACATTTATTGATTTCCATATATTGAAGCAGCCTTGCATCCCAGGGATGAATCCTACTTGATCATGATGCATGATCTTTTTGATATGTTTCTGTATCTGATTTGCCAGAATTTTATTGAGGATTTTTGTATCTATGTTCATTAAAGATATTGGTCTGTAGTTTTCTTTCTTTGAAATGTCTTTGTCTGTTTTAGGAATCAGGGTGATGTTGGCCTTGTAGAATGAATTTGGAAGTTCTCCCTCTTTTTCTTTTTCCTGAAATAGCTTGAAAAGTATTGGTATTAGTTCTCCTTTAAAGGTTTTGTAAAACTCTGCTGTATACCCATCCGGTCCTGGGCTTTTCTTAGTTGGTAGTCTTTTGATGGCTTCTTCTATTTCCTCAATTGATATTGGTCTGTTTAGGTTGTGTATATCCTCCTGACTCAATCTGGGCAGATCATATGACTTAAGAAATTTATCGATGCCTTCACTATTTTCTATTTTATTGGAGTATAAGGATTCAAAATAATTTCTAATTATCTTCTGTATTTCTGAAGTGTCTCTTGTGATATTGCCTTTTTCATCCCGTATGCTAGTAATTTGAGTTCTCTTTCTTCTTCTCTTTGTTAGCATGGCTAAGGGTCTGTCGATTTTGTTTATTTTTTCAAAGAACCAACATTTAGTTTTGTCAATTTTTTCAATTGTTTCTTTTGTTTCAATTTCATTGATTTCAGGTCTGATTTTAATTATTTCTTGCCTTCTACTACTTTTGCTGTTGTTTTGCTCTTCTTTTTCTACGGTTTTGAGATGAAGTGTGAGATCATTTATTTGTTGGTTTTTTCTTTTTTTTTCAGGAATGAACTCCAAGCAATAAATTTTCCTCTTAGAACTGTTTTCATTGTGTCCCATGGATTCCGATATGTTGTGTCTGTGTTTTCATTTATCTCTAAGAATTTTTTAATTTCCTCCTTGATGTCTTCTATAACCCATTGATCATTCAGTAACCTATTGTTCATTCTCCAAGTGATGCATGATTTTTCCTTCCTTCTTTTATCGTTGATTTTCAGTTTCATTCCATTATGATCAGATAGGATTCATGGTATTATCTCTACTCCTTTATAATTTCTAAGAGTTGCCCTGTGACATAATATATGATCTATTTTTGAGAAGGATCCATGTACTGCTGAGAAAAAAGTGTTAACTGCTTGATGTTGGGTGGTATATTCTATATATGTCAATTAAGTCTAGGTTATTAACTGTATTATTGAGTTCTATAGTTTCTTTATTCAACTTTTGTTTGGAATTTCTGTCCAGTGGTGAGAGAGGTGTGTTGAAGTCTCCCATAATTATTGTATGGTGGTCTATTAGACTCTTGAACTTGAGAAGAGTTTGTTTGATGAACATAGCTGCACAATTGTTTGGGGCATATATATTTATGATTGTTATGTCTTGTTGGTGTATGGTTCCCTTGAGCAGTATGTAGTGTCCCTCTTTATCCCTTTTGATTAACTTTGGCTTGAAGTCTATTTTATTTGATATGGACACTCCTGCTTGTTTCTGAGGTCAATATGAGTGATATGAATTTTCCTAACCTTTCACCTTCAGTCTATGTATATCTTTTTGTATCAAATGCGTCTCCTGTAGGCAGCATATTGTTGGATCTTTTTTTTTTTTTTGATCCATTCTACTAGCCTGTGTCTCTTGATTGCTGAGTTTAAGCCGTTAACATTTAGGGTTATTATTGAGATATGGATTGTACTTCCAGCCATATTTGTTTGTTTATGTTACTTAACATGATTTGTTTTTCCTCTTTGATTACTTTTTCCCTTTACTGTACTACCTCCCGCTGTTGGTTTTCATTGTTATTTTCCATTTCCTCTTCCTGTAATGTTTTGCTGAGGATGTTTTAAAGAGCTGGTTTTCTAGATGTAAATTCTTTTAACTTTTGTTTATCGTGGAAAGTTTTAATTTCATCTTCCATCCTGAAGCTTAATTTCACTGGATACACAATTCTTGGTTGGAACCCATTTTCTTTCAGCATTTGAAATATGTTATTCCAGGATCTTCTAGCTTTCAGAGTCTGTGTTGAAAGATCAGCTGTTATCCTGATTGGTTTACCCCTAAATGTAATCTGCTTCCTTTCTCTTGTAGCTTTTAAAATTCTCTCCTTATTCTGTATGTTGGGCATCTTCATTATAATGTGTCTAGGTATGGATCTCTTATGATTTTGCACATTCGGCGTCCTGTAGGCTTCTAGGATTTGGGATTCTGTTTCATTCTTCAAGTCTGGGAAGTTTTCTCGTATTATTTCGTTGAACAGATTGCTCCTTCCTTTGGTTTGGACCTCTATGCCTTCCTGTATCCCAATAACTCTTAAGTTTGGTCTCTTTATGTTATTTCATATTTCTTGGATGTTCTGCTCATGGTTTCTTAACAGTCTCGCTGAGCTGTCTATGTTCTTTTCAAGTTGAAATACTTTGTCTTCATTGTCTGATGTTCTATCTTCTAAGTTTTCTACTCTTCTGATAGTACTCTCATTTGAGTTTTTAATTTGGTTTATTGCTTCCTGCATTTCTAGGATTTCTGTTTGTTTGTTTTTTATAACCTCTATCTCCCTGTATAGTTGATCTTTTGCTTCTTGGATTTGTTTATGTAATTCATTGTCAAAGTGATCTTTCATTGTCTGATTTTGCTTTCTAATGTCTTCCTTGAGACTCCAGATTATCTGAAGCATGTATATCCTGAATTCTTTATCTGACATTCCATCTGCTGCAGATATTACCTCTTCTAACGTTGAGTTGACCTGCATTGCTTGTGGTCCTTTCTTTCCTTGTCTTTTCATACTGCTCACGTTTCTTTCTGCTTTGTGAAACTGCTGTGTTATTGAATTTTCCCCTTATATATTTATATTGCTCTTGTATAGTTGCAAAATCTCCCTTTTGTGGAGAAAGACAATGTTAACAGTTCTCAGTATGAATAGTACATCATCTAAGCACACATTTTCCTTATTACTACATTTATAGCTAGACTGTATGTCTACAAATGTTGGTTTCGATTATCGTTTACAAATATAGTCATTAGTTTCATGAAAGGCATACCGTTTCTGGTAGCTTGAAGAAAACTGAGTTTCAGGTGTAGGATGGTATGTTTAGGGGGAAAGGAGTGAGGGTATGGGGTTAATCTAACTTAGTAACTTTGGAGAGCTCTAACCAATAGATGGGTAATTTATGGAAGAATGTATAGATTCAAATTCCTATCTGTATTTATAAGATTACCCTACTTATGAATAGTAAAATTTAAGGGGTTGCAAGAGGGATAGAGGGAGTAAGAGGGAGGAAAACAAATAACAAGAAAAGGAAGAGAAAAAAGATAGTGGGAAAAAGAAAATAAGAGAAAAAAGAAAAGAAATAAAAAGGGGGGAGGGAGGTGGGGCATATGCAATTCCTCTGTAGTATATTATTCTGGTGATTCAGTTGTTAAAGACCTTTTTCATGCACAATTTTTGGTTTCACATATGTTGAAGTTGCGAGGACCAGAGGTGGAAGGGTAGAGGAGACCGGATGAATAGATGAAAAGAGAGAGAGAAGAGAAAAAAAGAAGGGAAAAAAATGTCTCTCAGAACTCTGTTTTCATTTCTTCCAGTTGGTGGCGTTGTCTATTCCTAGCTTGGGTCTCTGGGTTCAGGATGGTGGTGGTAGTCAGTGTGAGAGGACTTGAGCTTCCACCTGTGGCCTCTCTACTCTTATTCTCTGAGATGTAAACTAGGTGCGTGATCCACTGCAGAACTGCGCTGGTAGCCATGCCCACCGGTTGGTGGGTTTTAAGTGTTGGTGGGATTTTCCAAGATGAGTGCCATCAGTTTTTCTCATAAGGTGTTTGATGAGGTGGGGGTGTTGGGGAAACCTTATGTTTGTCAAGAGCTCGGTCAGGTGCCCCAACGGATGGGCGGCAGGGCCCCTCCTCCAGTTGGGGTGGTCTGTCTACCACACAGGTAGGACTCTGGGCTTCTTTAACTGGGGAGGTCTGTCTACCGCGTAGGCGGCTGCTGGGCCCCTCCTCCAATTGGGGTGGTCTGTTTACCGCGCCGGCGGGCTGCTGGGCCCCTTCTCCGGTTGGAGCGGTCTGCCTACTGCTTATATAAATTTTTAATTGCTAACAACAACAACAACAACAAAATAGAAAAACCCCACATCCTACTTGTCAGTTAACCTTGAAAAACTTGAGTGAATGAAGCATCTCTCTTTTGCTGAGGCTGGCTTTGAACTGACACTGCCTCTCTGGATGAACATTCAGCTTCTCTGTCTTAGTGGTTCAGTTTATGCCTGGAGATCTGTGTAACGGGTTGAGAAAAACCAGACTGGTCATTCAAATCATGGAATATTGGCTTCTTTTGTTTTTTTTAACCCCCTTTTTTGTCCTGTAACCATGGGGAAAGTTACTTGAGTTTGTTGCCCTTTTAAATTGGGCTAATAATGTGTACTCATACTTTTGTTGGGAGAAGATTATATAGTAGATGCTCGTTAAATATTGATTGTTTTCTTCTTCTTTCTTCCACATACATTCCTGTTGCATTTTTTTTCCTCTTTAATTTTAACCCTGGTCTTATAACTCTTTGGTATGCTATGATCAACTTGCTTACTGCCCTGCTGGTTTTTATTAGCCAGTGAGCAGAACAATGCTAAAAGATGCTTAGGGAATATCTAGAGAAGTACATAGAATAAGTGACAAGTCAGGGGGCTGGGGTTGTTCCTCAGCAGTAGAGTGCTTGCCTAGCACGTTTGAGGCGCTAGATGCGAGCCTCAACACCACATAAAAGTAAATAAATAAAACAAAGGTACTGTTGTCCAACTACAACTAAAAAAAAGACAAAGAGACAAGTCAGGACTGGTAATATTAAGAAAAGAGACAAAGAGACAAGTCAAAGAGAAAAGTCAGAACTGGTAATATTAAGACAAACAAAGAGAGGTACACAGGGAAATGATCAGATTAAGCCAGGGTCTAGGGGGCTCATACAGCAATAAATGGAAAGATGGACTAGATTTATAAAAGTTGCGATTAGACTGTGGAATTGAGTACAGAGGTGGAGTCTAATTTCTGAGCAACAAAAGCAGGTAGCATGGGCTGGGGATGTGGCTCAAGTAGTAGCGCGCTCGCCTGGCATGCGTGCGGCCCGGGTTTGATCCTCAGCACCACATACAAACAAAGATGTTGTGTCCGCCGAAAACTAAAAAATAAATATTAAAAAAGAATTCTCCCTCCCTCCCTCTTTCTGTCTCTCTCTCTAAAAAAAAAAAAAAAAGCAGGTAGCATTATCTTAGGTTTTTTTTTCCCCTAAGTGTCAGTCTTACACCAATTGGCTTGAAGATTTAAATAGATTAAAGTTAATATATGTTCAATAATAGATTATCTCTGAAGTTTTTAAAGGAATTAATGTGACCGGTTTATATTGTAAATGATAATAACCATTTCCATAGTTCTCTTGACATTGCTAGTGTGTTTCATTTACTTTAGTTACTTGATCTTAGACTTAATCTGTTTCTGTAACTGTATTGAAGATATCAGTTGGAGGTTTGGAAGAATTAATGAAGCCACTTTTGCACTTCTCCAGGCTTTTTTTTTTTTTTTTTTTTTAAATTTAGAGACAAGGTCTCACTGAGTTGCTTAGCATCTCCCTTTTGCTGAGGCTGGCTTTGAACTCTCCTTCCTCCTTCCTCCTTCCTCCTGCCTCAGCCTCCCAAGCTGCTGGGATTACAGGCGTGTGCCACAGTGCCTACCTCTTCAGGTTTTTAACCAAGCACAGAAACAAGTTCTCGTGGTTCATTTTCTGCCATGATAACAGAATACCACAGACTGATTAGCTTATAAAGAAAAGAGATTTGTTTGGCTCACATTTGCGAGGGCTGGGAAGTCCAATATGGAGTGTCTTCATCTGATGAAGGCCTTTTTGCACTGTCATAACATGGCAGAAGACATCACGTGGTGAGAGAACACAGGAGGATGGAGAAGGAAAAGGGTCCAACCCCTGCTTAATTAACAATCCACTCCTGAGATAATAATATTAATCCATTTATTAGGGCTGAACCCTTATGACCTCTGGAGGGTCCATTCTCTCAGTATCATCAAACTGTCAACTACATTTTAACATGAGTTTTAGAAGGGACATTCAAAACACAGTAGAAGCCAAACGTGGATGAAAATATTGAGCTTTATTTCTGGTAAAGGTGGATTGGAAAATGTGGTGAGAATTCTGGAATGGCACTCTTCTTAGCAAGAATTGAGAGATCCTATATAAGAAATAGGAGAACAGGGGAACAGAGTTTTCTTTTCAGTGGTGAGTCATGATACCTGCCATTGCCACAGTCCCTTTGGATTGAAACTTTGGGCAGGAAACTCCAAGGAGGCATGCTTCAATCCATTTGACCAGATATCCTCCCACCAGCTTTGGGGTTGAAGGGGGCAGTTAGTTGACCATTAGGCAGTTATTATCATAGGAGACAGACCACTACCAAATGAGATTGATTGTTTTCTTCAAATCTAGGTTGTATCTTTAGTTATATTAGCTAGAACAAATTATTTAATCTTTTTTTAATTTGTTCTAAGTAGCTATACATGACAGTAGAATACTTTTGACACATCATATGTTAATGGAGTGTAACTTCTCATTCTTCTGGTTGTACATGATGTAGAGTTACACCCATTTAATCTTTTGATTATATTCTTTCATTTGTAAGGTTGGTTGGAGTACAGTTAGTTCAGTGATTGCTGTGAACATAAAAGAAAATAACTAAAATGTTCAGTATTGTTTGAGTCATAGTATGCATTTAGTAAATAATAATAATAATAATATTATAGCTGTTATTTGTATGTTGTAGTGAGTTTAAACAAGTTAGACCTTAAATATTTAAATCTTTAAAAATTATACTGCCTCATTTAAACACAATTGTTAATTCTGAAATTGTGCTATTAAAATAGAAAACATGTATTCCAGGCTGGGATTGTGGCTCAGTGGTAGAGTGCTTGTGTGGCATGTGTGAGGCACTGGGTTTGGTTCTCAGCACACATATTAATAAATAAAATAAAGGTCCATTGACAACTAAAAAGAAAAAGAAAAAAAAGAAGAAAACATGTAGTCTCTTAAACTAATATTGCTTCCTTGAACTATCATATAATGAAAACAAAAGACTACCATTGCCTTTAGTTAATATGTCCTTATATTGAAGACTTCACCATATATATATGAAAATTACATAGAGTGTCAGCTATAGGTTTTGATTTTCTTGTTGAATCTCAAAAATATTTTCTGTATTTTTGGAGAAGAGAGTATATGATTTCACCTTGCATTAGGGATCATCTGTTTCTCCTCAGTGTCTTTTGAAATAAGGTGCTTTTTAAAAATTGTAGGTTTAAGGCATACAACATAGTGTTTTGCTATCATTGTGAAATGATTCTGTGGTGAAATAGGAGCTTTAATTTGTGAGTCAGTGTGTTTATGTAGTGAAAAAGTGTTATATAGAAAAACAAAAAATATTGACCTTTAAACTTTATATAAGATGTCTTGCATGTAATTATTGTTCAGTTGTATTTATTGACTCAGATACATGAATGGAGAGCCTAAGGTGCTTTATTAAGATTTGCAGCAGGATGATCCCTTAATGGAATGAAGTAAGGTTAAAACACAAATTTGGGGGCTGGAGTTGTGGCTCAGTGGTAGAGTGCTTGCCTAGCATATGCGAGGCCCTGGGTTTGATCCTTGGCACCACATAAAAATAAATTAATAAATAAAATAAAGGTATTGTGTCCAACTGCAACTAAAAAATAAATATCAATAAAGAACCCCACCAATTTGGTTGTATTAGATCTGTTTGATGCTAGTAATCATAATAAGGGACTGAGATTTATTGTATTAAATTTTTGTTTATTTGTTGCTCTTGTTGGAGCAATTGTATTTATTGATATGGCTCTAAAAATGTGTATGAAAAAATCCATTTAACACCTGGCTTTCCTGAGTTTCCTATGTGGTCTTCATCATCTGTCTCCATCATCATTTATTTTCCCCCTTCCCTCCCTTTGTCTTCCCCTCTCTCTTTTGCAGTAATAGGGTTGAGCACAGGGGAATTCTACCACTGAGCTACATCTTTAGCCTCTTT
The DNA here is from genome assembly GCF_047511675.1 of Marmota flaviventris. Lineage (NCBI taxonomy): Eukaryota > Metazoa > Chordata > Mammalia > Rodentia > Sciuridae > Marmota > Marmota flaviventris. Next base: position 102,268,137 of record NC_092509.1, on the reverse strand, counting down.
TTATTATTTTTTAAAATTTTGAGACATTGTCTCATTAAGTTGCTCAGGCTGGTCTTGAACTTGTGATTCTCCTCTTTAGCCTTCTGAGTAGCTGGGGCTATAGGTATGCACCACTGTGACTGGCTTATCATTCTCTGGGTAAAGTAAATTGGAATATATTCTTGGCTTACAGAAGTTTGATGTTTTGATAAGATTATGAAGAATTGTGAAAGGCCTCATCTTTTTAATTTTTGAAGCATTTGTCTTCTGTGGATTTGTTATAACATCAGATGTTACTGAAGTTGTGTGCCAGGGTTATTATTGAGAGGTCAGTAATATTTAGCAATTTATGCACTGATTGCACAAATGACATCTGTAAATAAATAAGTAAATACTGAGAGGGGCTTACTAGTGGGAAGCAATTTATTTGCTAATATTTAAAAAAGTGAAATATACATGTGGAGGTAACTATTCTGGCTTCTGGGTTGGTTTTCTTGAAAGGAATTTCCTATTTATAAAACTTGTTAAAAGGTAATAATTTTACAATGTATATGTATTGAAACATTACATGGTTCTCCATAAAGTGGTAATAAAAAAAAATTGAAGGTGGTAATTTTGACATGAAATACTGAAAATTTTTTTGGATGTTATGAACAGAAGAGGATTTCTACCCTATTTTTTTTTAATATTTATTTTTTAGGTGTAGATGGACACAACACAATGCCCTCACTTTCATGTGGTGCTGAGGATCCGAATCCGGCTCCGCCCATGCTAGGCGAGCGCACCACCGCTGAGCCACAATCCTAGCCCTCTACCCCATTTTTGCCTTTAGGAGAAAAAGTCAACATAAACCTTCTCTGACTTTTCACTTTCTGCTTTTACTATTGTCAAATTCCAAGTGTGGACTTGGGAAGAGGAATTGCTTGTCTGAAGCAGCATTACAGCATTCCCTGAGAGATAATTCACATACCAGATAGCCTCAGCTATCTGCTCACAGGTGACATTGGGTAATTACTTAACCTTTCTCTTCCTGTTTTCATATCTATAAAATGAGGATAATAACTACCTTGTAGAGTTTTTGGAAATATTGTAAGTAACACTGATACTCCATAAATGGTAATTAGTATAGTCATGATGTCTGAAATACAGGTCAACTGTATTTTCTTGGGTTGGCAGTATGAACAAATTGCCTAGATTTTCCTGACACTGATGGCTAGCTGAATCAAGTTTATGCTTTTTCTATAAAAATAAGCTTTATAATAATTGCTTAAATATTTATTTATTTATTTGCTACTGAAGATGAAACCTGGAGTGCTCCACTACTGAGCTATAGCTCCAGCCCACTTTTTATTTAGAGACAGGGTCTCACTAAGGTGTTGGTTCTGACCTTGAATTTGTAATCCTCTTGCCTTAACTTCCCAAGTTGCTGGGATTACAGGCATGTGCCACCACAGCTAGTGATATTTATTCATAATATTTTTATGTGAAATAAAAATTAATGATAATTAGAGCATTCTATACACATACACACACATATGTTGTAGATGAACACAATACCTTTATTTTATTTGGTTATTTTTATGTGGTGCTAGGGATTGAACCCAGTACCTCATGCATGCTGGGCAAGTGCTCTGCCACAACCTCAGCCAATTAGAGCATTCTTTTAGTGTTCCTCTTTTTTATTTTTGTAGAACAAAGATAAAAGCAATATCAGTTTGAACTCAGGATAAAGAGATGCTTTTTGGACTCTTTCTGTCCTAGAAAAGAAGAATATAGCTTAAAGGGAGTTGTCCCAAGGAGTTAGAATGGTTTCTACATAAGTGGCAGTCATCTGCTTTTTTGAGGTGGACAACCTAGAATATGTATTGCCTGTGTAACACAAAATCCCTAATCAGAAATGTCAGGTGATTCTCAGCTGCCCTCCCAGTACTGGGGATTGAATCCAGGGGGTGCTTTACTACTGAGCTTCATCTCCAGCCCCTTTTGTTTTTTACTGTTTTGAGAAAGGGTCTTGTTAAGTTGCTGAGAGTTTCATCAAATTGCCCAGGCTGACCTGGAACTTGTGATCCTTCTGCTTCATTCTCCCAAGTAGCTGAGTGGGATTACAGGTGCCAGGCAGGTGATTTTTTTTTTTTTTTTATTGTCTGCTCTTATGAACATTGTCAGTGGGATCAGGAGGTAGCTCAGCTCCCAGCTTAAGGTCTGTAAAAGCATGAGCAGTTTTCTCTTAAGAGAGGATCCAGCTATTAGAATTTACCAAGAACCAGTGACCAGTAAAAAAACAATCGTGATCACTCTAAACCAAAACTGTAGTAAGTTCTCAAAAAGCCATCAGATATAGAGATGTATTTATGAAGAATATTACAGAGAGTTTGCATGTCCATTCAGATACTAAATCCTTTTGGCTTATTACAAAGACAAAATATAAGCTGTATTGGTCCCTCCCCTTTTTTTGAGAAAAGAAAGTTTAGTATACACAGAGACAGTCTTTTTTTTTTTTTAAATCAGTAAGTCTGCCTCTGGCTTTATTGAGCTCACTGAAGGTGAAGAAACTGATTGTTTCTTTATAATTTTTAATGAACTTCCAGATGTAATGTTTGCTTAAGCTAGTAGAATTTTCCAGATTGCCTAAGTCTAAGCCAAAAACAAGTTCCATCTGTCTCTCCATAACTTTTTCTTTTTCTTTTTTTATTTATATATGACAATGGAATGCATTACAATTCTAATTACATATATACAGCACAATTTTCATATCTCTGATTGTATGCACACCAGTATATGCACACCAATTTGTGTCTTCATACATGTACTTTGTATAATAATGATCATCACATTCCACTATCATTAATAACCCCATACCCCAATTCCCCTCCAACCCCTCTGCCCTATCTAGAGTTTGTCCTCCCATGCTCCTGCTCCCTATCCCACTATGAATCAGCCTCCTTATATCAAAGAAAACATTTGGCATTTGTGTTTTTGGGATTGGCTAACTTCACTTAGCATTATCTTCTCTAACTTCATCCATTTACCTGCAAATGCCATGATTTTATTCTCTTTTTTGGCTGAGTAATATTGCATTGTATATATATGTCACATTATTTTATTCATTCATCAGAAGGGCATCTAGATTGTTTCCACAGGTTAGCTATTGTGAATTGTGCTGTTATAAACATTGGTGTGGCTGTGTTCTTATAATATGCTGTTTTTAAGTCCTGTGGAGAGGGATTACTTTTAGTTGTAAGTGGGCACAATACCTTTATTTTATTTATTTGTACGTGGTGCTGAGGATCGAACCCAGGGTCTCACACATGATAGGCGAATGCTCCACCACTGAGCCACAAGCCCAGCCCAAGACTTAGTCTTAATAGTGTATTTTTGTTAACCACACAAGTTCTGGTGAGCAGAAATTTCTTCTTTTTTTTTTTTTGCAAGATTTTGCATATGTGTTAGTAACACTAGTATTTGTTTTTTTTTAAAATATTTATTTTTTAGTTGTTGTTGGACACAATGTCTTTATTTTACTTTATTTTTATGTGGTGCTGGGGATTGAACCCAATGTGCTAGGCAAGCACTCCACCGCTGAGCCATAATCCCAGCTCAACACTAATATTTTTGAGATACAGTTTGCATGCTATAAAATTCACCATTTAAAAATGTACAGTTGGGTAGTATGTTTACAAGATTGTACCACTAATTCCATGTAAACATTTTAAAGAAAGACATATCTTCTATCATATTTCAATTACCTCTGATTTTTATTCTCTTAAAAATTTTGATCTAAATAGTTATATATGATAATAGAGTGCATTCTAACACATCATACATAAATGGAGTATATAACTTCTCATTCTTTTGGTTGTATATGATGTAGGATCATACCAGTTGTGTAGTCATATATGCACATAGGGTATTAATGTCTTATTCATTCTACTATCTTTCTTATCCTCCATACCTCCTCCCCTCTGCCTAATCCAAAATACCTCTATTCTTTCCTAGCACCCCTCACTCCTGTTGTGAATTAGTATCTGCATATCAGAGAAAACATTTGGCCTTTGTTTTTTTGGAATTGGCTTATTGCTTAGCATTATATTCTCCAGCTCCATCCATTTAGCAGCAAATGCTATAATTTCATTCTTCTTTAAGGCTAAGTATTGTTTCATTGTGTATATATACCACATTTTCCTTATCTATTCATCTGATTTTCTTTTCTGCTTTGAGGAAACCTATTTTATGCTTGGGCTTTCCTCTGACCTCTTAAGATGTTTGCAGTTTTGCTGTAGTTTCACTTTAGAGTGATCGATTATATGGTTTTGTTTTACCTTAGTCACTGGTAGTTAGTATGTTCTAATTACCAGATTCACTCTTGAAGGAAAACGGCTTTACTAGCTTCAAGCCCTTAAACATCTGTCTCTGTATTGTAATTTCTATTCTGTTTTGGAATAAGAGAAGGTAGAAAACAGTGTCATATTGGATGACTCTATCATAAGACTGAATGTTATTCTTTTAACAGTGCAATATTTCTTGCTAATCATTACCTCCTTCCTCTTGCATGACCAGTTAAGTTTTATGTATAATAAAACTTATTTTTTTTGTAACCAGCTAAAGATAATCATTTTCTTTACCTAGAGGCTCATAAGACTGTCATGCAAGTATTTTATAAACTGCTGTAGGTTTCCTAAATAATTATCTTCATTCCTAGAGAAGCTTTATATTTTTTCCATTTGATTTCAGTAAGATTCATAGGGGGCATTATAATTTTTTTAATGCATTTATTTTCCCTAGACAGTGGAAATGTGTTTATATAACTTTCTTTAGAGGAATAGAGATAAACAATAGATATAGAACTTAGCTTTGTCCCCTTTATTTGTGTAGCCTATTTTAAGTCTTAGTGCCTCGCTTTCTGAAATAAATTTTAAGTGTTATTTTCCAGTGTACTGTTATTCTTGATGCAGACTAAACTATAAATTATCTCATTAACCACAAAGCATGTCTCTTTCAGTTCTTTAGTATATACTGAAGAATTTTTTCATGTTTTATAAGTTCTCTTTACCCTTCTGCTGGCTCCTGAGATCTCTTATGGGACCCGACCCCACATGTCATGCTGCCTAGGGGGAGGGTGGCTTCCTTTTACTCTCCAGTACCCTCTCTTGTGGGTTTCATCTGATGATTCTTTGCTGAACTCTTGTCAGGAAAATTCTATATTAATTGGCTCAAGTAATGTCCCTCTTTGAATAAAATGTTAAAAGTATTAGGTGAACTTGCTCAGAGTTGAGCCAGAGACTTCCCTCTACCCCTATCCTGAGGCTAGGGATTGGAGCTGTGAAATGTTTGAAAGAGGGATAGAATGGAGGTTAGAAGACTGTTTATTGGTCATTTGTCTTTTTGTCCTTCATTTCATTTTTTATTGGGCTGCTAATCTTATTTTTTTCTTTTTAAAAAGTCTTTAAAAATTTTCATGTATTATATATGATAGCAGAATTCATTACAATTCATATTACACATATAGAGCATAATTTTTCACATCTCTGATTGTACACAAAGTAGAGTCACACCATTTGTGTCTTCATACATATACTTCCGGGAATGATGGCCATTTCATTTCACTGTCTGTCCTACCCCTGTGCCCCCTTCCTCCCTTTTGCCCTATCTAGAGTTCATCTAACCCTCCCTTGGCCCCCACCCCCCGCCCCCAACCCCATTATGAATCAGCATCCTTAAATCAGAGAAAACATTTGGCATTTGTTTTTTTGGGATTGGCTAACTTAGCATTACATTCTCCAACTCCATCCATTTATCTGCAAATGCCATGATTTTATTCTCTTTTAATGTTGAAAGTATTCCATTGTGTATATATACCACATTTTCTTTATCCATTCATCTACTGAAGGGCATCTAGGTTGCTTCACAGTTTAGCTATTGTGAATTGTGTTGCTATAAACGTTGATGTGGCTGTGTCCCTGTATATGCTGTTTTTAAGTCCTTTGGGTATAGACCCAGGAGTGATATAGCTGGGTCAAATGGTGGTTACATTCCAGAGTTTTTAAGGAATCTCCATACTGCTTTCCATATTGGCTGCACCAATTTGCAGTCCCACTAGCAGTGTATGAATGTGCCTTTTTCCCCACATCCTCACCAACACTTATTGTTGTTTGTATTCTTAATAGCTGCCATTCTGACTGGAGTGAGATGAAATCTTAGAGTAGTTTTGATTTGCATTTCTCTAATTGCTAGAGATGTTGAACATTTTTTCATATATTTGTTGATTGATTGTGTATCATCTTCTGAAAAGTGTCTCTAACAGGTTCATATAAATATACCATTTTGTCACATTTTGTTGTGTTTCAGACTTTTGCCTTTAAATTTTGCTCATGTTATCCTTGAATGCATAAGTCTTAAATATTCATGGAGTTGAATTTATCAATCTTTTTTCTCGTGATTTCTTCCTTTTATACTTAGTTTTTCCCCATGCTGATATTGGAAATAGTTGTCATTTTCCTTCCTAGTCATTTAAGAAAGAACCAAAATCTTTTTGAAATTTGTTTGGGGTATGGTTGTAGGTAAGGATTAATTAAAAAAATTTCTTTGATAGCTGATTGTTCTATACAACTGATTTTATTAAATAACACCTTCTACCATTGTTTATTGCAGTTCTGGGGATTGAACCCAGACCCTGTGCATGCCATGCAGACACTCTACCACTGAGCCACACCCCCAGCCCAGCTCTACCAGTGTTTTGAATTAACTTTTCTTAGTCCTTAGGGTTACTATAAAAAAATAACCTGAGTCTGCATAATATATAAATAATATGAATTTCTTTTTCTCACTGTTCTGGAGGGTGGGAACTCTGTGTTCTTTAAACTTGCTAGTCCCATTCATGAGAGCTTTGCTTCCATGATGTAATCACCCCCCCAGAGGCCACATCTCTTAAATACTGTTGCATGGCATTAAGTTTCAGTGTGCATTTTGGAGGGAACACCTCCATTCAAACCATAGCATTGTCCTTTCAGTAGTGCTTTGGAACATACCTTTATTCTATCCCAATTTATTGCTTCCATTGTAGACTTTATTCTGTTTCTTTGATTTTCCTGCAATTTCTTAAACCAGGAGAGCACACTTTTAAAGAATTTGTCTTTTACTCTCTGTAATGTACTTTCTCCCCTGAATGTTTTTTTGATTTCCCCCTACATTGTCTTCCAGATCTTGATCCTACTTGATATTTACTGAGTCAGTTTTTTACATGTTATAACACATGCACTCCTTTTGACAGCCCACTGATGTTGAAGTCATAACACTATTTTTTTTTAAAAGAGAGACAGAGAGACGGTGGGGGGGGGGGAGGAAGAAACAGAGAGAGAGAGAGAGAGAGAGAGAGAGAGAGAGAGAGAGAGAATTTTTTATTATTTATTTTTCAGTTTTCGGCGGACACAACATCTCTTTATTTGTATGTGGTGCTGAGGATCGAACCCAGTGCCCCAGGCGTGCCAGGCAAGCGCATTAGCGCTTGAGCCACATCCCCAGCCCCATAGCAATATTTTATAGATGCAAAAATTAGGAGTGCAGATAGGTTCAGTACTTTGTCTAAGATCACACTAAGCTGAGGAGTCAAACTCAGGCAGTCTGGCTTTAGAGCTCAGGTTGTTAACCACAGTATTTTTTTAAAAAAATATTTATTTTTTAGTTATAGGTGGACACAATCTCTTTTCTTTTTCTTTTTTTTTTTTTTTTAATTTGGTTCTGAGGATTGAACCTGGTGCCTCACACATGGTAGGTCAGCGCTCTACCCCTGAGCCACAGCTCCAGCCCCTTAACCACAATATTTAAGCTTAAATTATTTTGGCAAGTTTCACAAAATCTTTTGTTTAAAAATTGGTTTGAATCTGTATATCCTCTTGTGGAGAACTGGCATCTTTGCAATGTATAGTTTACATAATTATTTTTTTTTCTGAGTTCTACTATCCTGGTCTTTTATATGTGTCTCTGATTTGTTGGAGTTTATGTACTTCAGTAAGGTTTACTAGTATTCTTTCTAAGTTCGTGTATATAATTAGTTTTTTCTTAGATATCTGTTTTATTGGTATTTTATTATAAATGGATTCCTCTCATCCCTTTTTGATGGATAATGAGATAGACCTGGACGAAAAGAAAACTGTTGAGGTAGTATGTTTTGTATCTGGCAGGCTTGTTTAATAATAACAATACTGATTATATTCTATCTTCATAGGAAATGTATTTCAGAAAATGTTTAGAAATGAGATTTAATAATCAGTTTATGTTGGGGGTATGTATCCCATAGGTCGCTTTAAAAAAGTATGAAATTTCTAGATAACATACCGTATTTAGGCTGAGGTCAATTGTGTAACTGGATAAGATTTCTTTCTAGAACTCATGGTCCCTGGGGAAAGTGTTTCAATCATTTTCTTGTTGCCTTGTTGGCTAGAAAGTCTTTAATGGGCATACACCTGCCCTTTTTGTGGTGAGGGTAGGGATTTTACTTGATGGGCATGGATGTAAAGGAGAGACCTGACCTTTCTCCTTTGGCCAGGGATGTTTCCATAGAAGAATGGAAAATCATCTTTGCCCTGTGGTTGTAAATGATTGCATTTGGTGAAAGGGAGGCTGACTGAATGTATATATTTTATCCTAAAGCACAAAACTATGGAAGTTTTGAAAAGAAATAAGTATTTGTAATAATAATGACTACCAGTGTTTTGTTTACTTAATAAGTCCTAAAAGGTCTGTTGCTTTTCTTAAACCTCTTATTAGTTTTTATAGTTTTCTATGGACACTTTCAGGGTGTAGTGTCAGTTTGTACTGTACTATAATAATAGTCTTGAGCAAAACCAAGAATATTTGATATGTAGTATTCTCATTTTTACAATTTTAAGCAGTCTTATTGGGGCTTTGATGTCTTTATTGCCTCAAGTGTCCAGTGCTTTTTACTTTCATTCAAAACATATGCATTTAGTGTTCACTGTGTGTTGGGAACTCCTAGGTTTTGGGGGTACAGGAAGCAGTACATGAGACAGATCTTATGTTCTAGTCAAGTTTGAGGAATGTTGAACAATAAATGAGCAGTTGTGTCTCCTCTACTCAAAAATTTTTCTAAGTTTTTATGTTCTGTGGTATGATTTTGAAGATGAAACTTTGTCTAAAATGATAGTTCAATATTTATGTATATATCTGTTAACCATAAAAATTGAACTCCACATTCTGTATGCTCATTTCTTATGTGCTTAATCTGTCAACAGTTGTCTTTTGCTTGAATTGTATATCTGTCAATCTGTCACTGTATTTTGAACAATTTTTGTTTTATGTATTTGATTTTAGGCTGTTTTGACCAAGAGATCTTCAGTGTGGCTTATACTGCTTATCAATATAAAAAGGCCTTGTTTGTACTTTTTAATGCTTTTGGCCTGAATCACATTCTGATTTCAGTATTCTTTTTTTTTTTTTTTCTGATGGCTATTTATGCTTTCTTTCTTTTTATTTTTTTTTTCTTTCTTTTTTAAAACTTTCTGTGTACTTTTGTTTCAGGTATGTCTAGTATATTTTAGGTTGAACCAAAAGAAAGTGCAATTTCTGTAACTCAAAAAATACCATTTGTTGGCAATTTCATATGATTCAGCCTATGGTCAGTCATTGTTTTGTAGTCATCATGTTTTGACTATATATAAGCATATTATAGTAGGCATACAGTGTGTGTATCAATAACAAGTAGCAGGGCTGGGGTTGTAGCTCAGTGGTAGAGTACTTACCTAGTACTTGTGAGGCACTGGGTTCAATTCTCAGCACCATATAAAAGTAAATATGTAAAATAAAGGTATTGTGTCCATCCACAACTAAAAAAGATTAAAAAAAATAAGAAGTAGGGCTGGGATTGTGGCTCAGCGGTAGAGCGCTTGCCTAGCATGTGCGAGGTCCTGGGTTCGATCCTCAGCACCACATAAAAATAAAAAGTAAATAAAGATATGTGTCCAACTAAAAATAAATATTTAAAAAAATAGTAAGTAGAATTTACTGAGTACTTATATGTGTTCTTCTGAGCATATTACTTACAGTCAACTCATTTAATGTTTACAACAGTTCCACAAGGTGGATACATTTATGCTCCCTTTTTAAAAATATTTATTTTTTAGTTGTATTTGGACACAATACCTTTATCTTATTCATTTTTATGTGGTATTGAGGATAGAACCCAGGGCCTCGCACATGCTGGGCAAGCTCTCTACTGCTGAGCCCCAGCCCCAGCCCCATATGGTCCCATTTTTATATCTGAAAAATGAAGATATGTAGAGATTAAACAGTTGTACTCAACGTAAAAAAAAATTGATCAGTGTAGAAGCCATGATTCAAAAATCAGGCATTCGTAGTCTATCCTGGGGCCAATACTGATTAGTTTGGCTTTGATACCTCTTTAATTGTCTTCATTATGAACTCTCAGTAGTAACCATTCTCTTCTCCCTGGTGGTAGTAAAGAAATCTGCAGGGAGTGGTTCTAGTTAATTCTAAAAATTGGGCCTGAGAGCGGAATTTCACATCTTAGGGACTGATTCTAGGAAATTGAATTGTTGACTCTATACGTTACTTACAGAAAAGTGCTGAGATTGTTGTCAGTCACTGTAGGTACAGTCTTTTTCTTTTTGATACTGAGGATTGAACTCATGGGCACTGTACCACTGATCTGTATCTCCAGTCCTTCTTATTTTTGATTTTGAGCCAGGGTCTCACTTAAGTTGCTGAAGCTGGCTTCAAACTTGCTGTCCTCCTCTCTCAGCCTCCCTAGCAGCTGGGTTACAGGTGTATGCCACCTTGCCTGGCTGGGTAGATATGGTCTCTTGAATAGTCAAGGAATGCCTAGAAAGTTATAAAAGCAAAAAGCAACTGAAAGAGATGGACCATAGATATGAGGTTGCCAGGAACTTGGGGAAGCAGAGAATGGGGAGTGATTGCTGGGAGGTATAGGGTTTGTTTTGAAATTAGCTAGTGGTGATGGTTGTACAGTGTAAATCTGGTGTATAAAGAAGAGAAAATAACAGTCTGAGCTTTTTGGCAGATGGACCCTTTGGTGAGGGCCAAAGGCCAGGAATCTTGACCCTCCTGTGAAGGAGGACACAGCTGATTTCTATCATTATTTTATGTTCTTTATTTACATTGATGGAATTTGTGTTTTTGGCCTGTTGATGTCTTTTCATCATTATCATTAGTACAATGCAGAATCCTTTCACATTTATTGCTGAGTTTGTTTTCTTTCATTATCTGTCTAGTTTTGTTCTTGGAATTTTTTTTTTGGCTGTGCCAGTATTTTTTTTTTTTTTGTATTAGTAGTTATGGTTTTTAATTTTAAGAAAGTGGTATGTATTTTATTTTTATTTTATTCTTAGTTACATTTTTTTTTTTTGGTACTAGTGATTGAACCCAGGGGCACTTAACTCTGAGCCACATTCCCAGCCCTTTTTTATATTTTATTTAGAGACAGGGTCTCACTGAGTCGCTTAGGGTCTCACTAAGGTGCCCAGGCTGGCTTTAAACTTGTGATCCTCCTGCCTCAGCCTCCCAAGCTGCTGGGATTACAGGTGTGCCACTGCTCCTGGCACATAAGTGTTCTTTATATATATATATATATATTTTAAAATTATCGATGGACCTTTATTTTATTTATTAGTTTATTTATATGTGTTGTTGAGAATTGAACCCAGTGCCTCACTCATGATAGGCAAGTGCTCTACTACTGAGCCACAACCCCAGCCCACATAAGTATTATTTAAAAAAACATTATTTATAGCAAAAATTTTCTTTAATATTTAATAAGTATACTCGAAATACAGTTGATCCCCATTATTTAGTAGTTAAAACCCTATATAGTTGCTGAGGACATCAATTTAGTAAATACTGAAGCTAATATTACTTGCAAAGTAAATACAGGGTTAGGTTTTTGGAAATCTGTAGTCTCAATATTTTTGTCCAGCCAGTTAACACATAACATTGGTTTTTGTTTCTTTCTGTTTAAAGACACCTTATTTAATACATTTTTGATTCATTAATATTTAAATCATGACTGAAGGGTACTTATCTAACACAGATTTTCTCCATATGTACATCTTAGTGTTTTGTGCTTAAGGAATACTAGATAGTACTTCAGTACTGTTCTTGGAGACTGTTTGAAATAGTAAAATCAGAAATGGACTAATTAAAATGTGAAAAACATGGTACTGAATAGATCATAAAAAGGCTACTTGTTGAAGCTGAAGTCAAAGGATTACCTTGTTTGACCTCAGCTGGGAATATGTGTTATATAACTTGTGTTTTGTTACTTGTTGCATGTCTATAGACATGCAAGAACAGGGAAATTAGTCTACAGAGAACTATAGAGAACTAAGAGTGAACAATGAAAATCAATGATACAGTACTAAGTTGAAGTTACTCTTGTTGATATAGTGATTTGTTCACATTGCTTCAGGGAAATAACATTGAAGCTGGTTGCAGGAAAGTCCAAAAAGAAATAGTGGCTATTCTAAGAATTAATGGTTATAAAAAAGTTTTTATATTTAATTTAATGGTGATTATTCATAGGAAACATGATATTTATTTGTCTTTATGTAAACACAAAATAAATGTTCGAGTAGTTGTATATTTGTTGTTTTCATTAAGAACTTCAGTTTTTTTTTTTTTTTTGTGTGTGTGTGTATGTGTGTGTGTGTGCATGGCCAGTAAGAGGCACATGAAAAATCAAATAAGCTAAAATAGGTACTTGAGATGCCTTTGTAAAGTTGTGTAGGTGGTAGTCAACAATCTGGTATTCCTAGACTGGGAAACACATATATGTTACTCTTTGGGAAATTAAGAGAGTAAGCTGGCATACTGTTCTATTCTTCATAAGAAAATTTTATAACTTTTAGTATTCTAGTTACATGAATGTGAGTTAAATTTTTTAACACATGTTTGAGCTAGATGGATAGGTCTAAAAAAACACCAATTTTTTCCTCAAAGTCATAAACCCATATGATGATATCATTTTGTGATGAAATTGCTTCTGGTGGTAGTATGAATTATATTTTGAAGAATGTAGAATTTCTTGTATCTAGTTTATGCTACGTTAGCTTTAAATTTTCTATGCCTTTTTATTTTTTTTTCTTCTTGTGATTGTTTACTTGATCATTGTGGAACTAAGATAATTTTTGTTTCTTGCTTTATTTCTTTTCTAGTTAAATTGATCCTTGTGGGAATTGGGGTATAACAGTAGTGGAACACTTATCAGCATACATGAGGCCCTGGGTTCAATCCCCAGCACTGCAACAAACAAATCAACCAATCCTTAATACACAAGGGAGATTGCCATATAAAGATGGAGAAGTGCCCCAGTCTGGCTGGGCACAATTCAGGAGCCACTTGTCAAAAGAAACAAACTTTATTTTTAGAACACACACACCGCACCACACAGCTCTTCAGGAATTCCCTCAGAGCCCAACTGCCACCACCGGCTTCCCACAAGCCTCTCAATCTCCCCCACTCCTCCTGATCTTGAGGCTGATTGTCTGGGTCGTGTGGGCGGAGCCAAAAAAAGTCCCCCAATGAGCAGCTCTGTGGTCTGAAAGGGCGGGGAAACAGCCCAATGAGCATCACCGCAGAGGAGCCAATCAGTTGGCAGCTAGAAGTTTGCTGGGGCCGCTGTGAGCCAATCATCAGCTGGCAGCTGGAAGTTTGCTGGGGCCCCTACGGCTGTGGCTCTCAGCATCTCCCCCTCTCTGTTTAAACAACAAGCATGTGGCTTAGGGACTGTGCCTGCCTTAGGTTGTCCAATACTACATATGGTTCTTACCCGTCATCGGATGAGCTGACCTCAAGGCGTCAGCCTCCTGTCTTAGGTTGGTACCATTGCAATTGGATCTTACCCGTCATTGACTACCGATCCATCATACAGCCACACCCGTGGATAGGTCTTTGTGGGGGGGGGGCGGGGGGGGCGGTGAGGTTCTTTGCCTCACCTCTGTTGGCCCCCAAATTTTAGCTGAACGACCATCACAAGCAGAAGGGAGGAAGATACACCAAGCCAATTGTCGGCTACTTTTGGAAAAATTGTACCACCCATTGGTGTACACCATCAGCAAAAATACCCCAACACTACCACAAGTCGCTGCACCAACAGATAGTTCACAGTGCATACAAGTGAGTTCACAATGCATACAAGTGATACATAGTCCAGGCAAGTGCTGCAAGCAGTTCAGTGATAGTTATTGCAGAAGCTGTAGATTGGTTTTATCTTTGTCTTCACTGGCACTGGGATGAAGGTAGGAATTCTGGCAATAATGGCTAAAGAAAAAATTATGTAACATTCCAGAAGGCACTAAAAGAAAACAATTTTCTGAACAATTTACATTATCTTGAACAGAATTATTAAATATAATGAAAAGGAAAGGTGAAAGTAAACAGATCTGTTAACCTCCTTTTTTGTTCACATATTAAAATAATCCTCAACAGCTGTTTTCCCAATTTAAATTAAACCATTTAAATCACGTGAATAAAAAAAAAAATTTGGATCCATGTTTTCATGAGCGCTCATCATATATGATATATGGACATATGTATATACAAACATACAACACAAAACACAACTGTGCACACATAATATAATACATACAACACATAACATAATAGTAAAGGCCTTATAACATTTTACAGGTGAAATCTCCATTGCAATGTTTAAAAACTCTATAGTCAAAAAATAGAACTGATCAGCAACACATTAACCTAGGTCTGTATGAGCTCAAAAAACAAAATAGAACTTCATGATGTGGGAAAGGGCAGTAATAAAATAGATATTGAAAAAAGCATCCTGGTTCTGTCACAGATGTAAGGGTAGCCAAACTGGAGTTCTGGATATCAGCTGTTATGGATTTGAGCCAAATCGTCTTCTTTTTGGTCTGTAGAAATCGCTTTAGTTAATCTCTCTAGAATCCAATTCGGCTGCTGTTTTCCCTGTAGAAACACACAAACAGACCCCCGACTCCAGACAATCACTGGGTCAGGACCTTAGTTAATCTCTCTGGAATCCAAATCGGCTGCTGTTCTCCCTGTGGAAACACACAATCAGACCCCCAACTCCAGACCGTTACAGGGTCAGGACCTTTCCATTATCCTGTTACAATATCCTTCCAAAGTACCTTGGGCTTATGTACATTTTTTGGACACATATGCCTTTCTGTAGCACTAAGCCCTGATGAATCCAAATTTAAAAAGTTTAGAGTAAAAAGGGTTATTTTAAGTTTATCTTTGGGGAATATATACCCCTTCCCAATTCCTTCTTTTTGCTTTAATAAGTACATTTAATAGTTTGATGAGCTTTTTCAACTATGCCTTGTCCCTGTGGATTGTATGGGATTCCTGTTATATGAGTAATGCCAAATGTTGAGCAAAATTGTTTAAAAGAGGTAGAAGTATAACCAGGGCCATTATCTGTTTTTAACTGTTTTAGAACGCCCACAGTGGCAAAATTTTGTAAGCAATGAGCTATAATATCTTAAGTTTTTTCTCCGGCATGAAGGGAGCCCATCAAAAATCCGGAAGAAGTATCAACTGTAACATGCAAATATTTTCATTTTCCAAATTCTGGCAAGTGTGTGACGTCCATCTGCCAAATATGGTTAGGTATCAGTCCTCTAGGATTGACTCCAAGATTAACTAGTGGTAAAAAGGTCACACAATTTTGACATTGTTTTATTGTTTGTCTAGCTTGTTCCTTAGTTATTTTAAAACGCTTTTGTAAAGTATTAGCATTGACATGGAACTTTTTATGAAAATTTGTAGCTTCTTCTAGTGTAGAGAAAACATGTATGTCATTATGAAAATTTGTAGCTTCTTCTAGTGTAGAGAAAATATGTATGTCATGTGTAGTTTTATCTGCTAAATCATTGCCCAAACTAAGGGCTCCAGGCAATCCTGTATGTGCCCTGATATGTCCTATAAAGAATGGATCTTTTCTGTCCCAGATTAGACTTTGTATAGTGGAAAGCAAAGAGAAAACAGTAGAAGAAGGGGAAATCCTACCAGCATCTTCAAGGGGTACTATAGCATTAACTATATATCGACTATTGGAAAATAAATTAAATACAAAATCTTTAAACATCACAAAAGCTTGTAATACTGCATTAAGCTCTACCTTTTGAGCTGATTGTTTGGGTACTAAAAATGTAAAAGTTTGATCAGGTGTAATTATTGCTCCTGTACCATTATTTGACCCATCAGTGAATATATTTGGAGCATTCATGATAGGTGTTTTTCTTGTCATTTTTGGAAAAATTACAGGATGCAATGACCAAAAAGACATTAAAGGATTAGATGGTAAGTGATTATCAAATGAAACATTAGATTTGCACATGATTATTGCCCAAGTATTTAACTCATTAGCTAACTCATCAATTTGATCCATAGTATATGGAGTAATAATTTTATTGGGAGAAATTCCAAATACTCCCTTTGCTGCTTTTATTCCTTTGAGTATTAATTGTCCTACAGCCTCAGGATACCTAGTAAGAATAGTGTTAGGAGAATAAGATAAATGTATCCATAATAATGGACCTTCTTGCCAAAATACTCCTGTAGGAATATTTTTTGTTGGTAGTACAATAAATAATAAAGGCAAACTTATATCAATTCTATCCAAATGCATACTTTCCATATATGTTTCAATGATTTTTAATGCCTTTCTTGCTTCAGGCGTTAACATTCGGGGTGAATTTGGATCTGATGGACCTTTTAGGATATCAAATAAAGGTCCCAACTCTCCTGTTGGTATACCTAGATAAGGCCTTATCCAATTTATGTCTCCTAATAACTTTTGAAAGTCATTAAGTGATTTGAGTTGATCTACTCGTATTTGAATTTTTGGTGGACAGACCATGGTTTAGGATAATAGAACTTCTAAATAATTAATTGGAAAATATAATTGTACTTTATCTATTGCTATCTCTAGATTATAATTTTTAATAAGTTTGTAAGTGTGGCATAACATTCTAGCAATGTGTTTTTATCTTTGTGTGCTAATAATACATCATCCATATAGTGAAATATTTGTAGTTCAGGATTTTGATTTCTAAGTGGCTGGATTACTTTGTTAACATAAATTTGACACATAGTTGGGCTGTTAGCCATCCCTTGAGGGAGTACTTTCCATTCATATCTCTGATCAGGACCTTCATGATTCAGTCCAGGGATAGTAAATGCAAAATGTGGACTATCCTCAGGATGAATTGGAATTGAAAAAAAACAATCTTTAATATCTATAACTAAAACATACCAGGTTTTTGGCAAAGCAGACAATTGAGGAATCCCCGATTTAGCAGGTCCCATAATAACCATCTCATTATTAATGGCTCTTAAATCTTGCAATAATCTCCATTTACCAGATTTCTTTTTGATGACAAAAATGGGAGTATTATGGGGAGATACAGAAGGTTGTATATGTCCCTCCGCTAATTGTTGTTTGACCAGGTCATGGGCTGCTTGTATCTTTTCTTTAGTCAAGGGCCACTGAGGAACCCATACTGATCTTTCTGATTTCCAAGTAATTTTTATTGTCTCAGTGACCCCTTCTGAAAACCCAATCCATGTCTATTTATTCCTTGATCTATTTGAATTGGTGCTGCTATACCTTGTTTTTGTTCTCCTAATCTTTTTTCTTTCCTAAAACCTTGTCTAGCCCTAATAGTGGGTGCATTTTGATTGATGTTGTTTGTTAATGTTAGTCCTAATTGTTCTAGGACATCTTGTCCCCATAAATTTATGGGAAGATGATCCAATACATACGGCTGTATAGTTCCTTCACATCCTTCAGGATCCTTCCAATCTAATACTGTTGCACTTCTGTGGGGATTAGTCGCCACTCCTAGGCCTCGAAGCGTTTGAGTGGCTTGTTGTAATGGCCAGTGCTAAGGTCTGCACCTGTATCCAGTAGTCCATTAAATTCGTGTCCTTGAATATTTAGTTTTAGCATGGGGCGAGAATCTAAATTTAAAGAAAGCATAGCCCAATCTATACCTGTGAAGCCTAATCCCCTGGAACCTCTTTCTACAGTACGACTGGAAAATTTATCATGTAGGCTGGGTATTATTAGTAACTGTGCTATTCTATCTCCTAGTGAAATTACTGATATACCCTTTGGAGAACTTGCTATAATTTTTATTTCACCTTCATAATCAGGATCAATTACCCCAGGACTTATCATAAGTCCTTTTAGAGTAGAAGAACTGCGTCCCAATAATAAGCCTACTGTTCCTTTGGGAAGAGGTCCTTTTACCCCTGTGGGAATGATTTGAATTCCCATCTTTGGAGTTAGTACTGTTCTGGCGGAGGCGCAGATGTCCAATCCTGCACTTCCTCTGGTTTGTCTAGTGAGGGATTTAATGGACAGTGTGTCCTGAGCACTACCCTGATGGGGTTGCTGGGTTCCTCCAGTGCTCCGTATATTTGTGGTCTTGGGCCCCGGAGTATTGGGCCCCCCTGTCCATTTTTTTTGGCAATGGATCCCAATGCCTTTCTCCACAATATCGTGGATAAACACCTGGTCCTTGTTCGTTTTTTGATAATGGAGTACCCTCTATGGTGGTTTGAGAACGGCATTCATTAGCCCAATGTCTCCCTCTATGGCATTGTGGGAAAATACCCGGTATTCTACTCCTTTGATACCTAGTTTTGTTAAACCCTCCTCCTATGGGGCAATTTCTTTTAAAATGTCCTGTTTGTTCACAATTGTAGCATGTTTTTGGCCTGGCATCTAAAACCTGTTGTACTGCAGCTGCCACGACTTGCCCTTGTTCATTAATGTCTCTACATAATTTAATATATGTGTTTAAATCTTCATGTTTCCATGGTCTAATGACTTCTCTGCACCAATGATTCACTTGCTCATAAGCCAGTTGTTTTATTAGTGGCATTGCTTGTTCTGTATTCCCAAAAACTTTGGTAGCTGTTTGAATAAGCCTATCTGCAAATTCAGCATAAGGTTCATTAGCTCCTTGTATTACCTTAGATAATTGACCTTGTAAACCTCCATGTCCTTGTAAAGTCTTCCATGCCCTAACTGCATCAACAGCAATTTGTAAGTATACGCCAGGATCATATGCAATTTGTTGCTGCTGATCCTCATAAGGTCCCTTTCCTAACAACATATCTAGATTTCTCTGAGGATAACCAGCTGCTGCATTTCGCCTAGCCGTCTCCTTGCAAAATTTCTCATTCGCAACCTTCCATAACAGGTATTGTCCTCCATTTAGCACAGCTTTACACATATTAGCCCAGTCTGCTGGCGTCATGTTCAAGTTGGTAATGGATTCGACCATGCTTACAGTGAAGGGTGCTTGAGGACCATAGGTTGTTACAGCCTCTTTTAGCTGCTTTACTGTTTTAAAATTTAAAGCATGGTGAAATCGCTACCCTCCTGCCTGCTCAAATACAGGGCATGTTAATATTTGAGGTCTTGTCTCAGGATCCCATCTATCAACTGCGGGGGTTGGGGCCCTCCCAGCATATGGATGTAGCGCTGTTGGTTGGACACTTATGTCCTCTGGTGATAGAAAGGTGTTAGTAGCAGTCTCCTGTTGTAACTTTTCCCCTAATGGCTTTTTCTGCTTTAAACTTTCTTCCTCTGCTTGACTAGTTTGAGAGACCTTCTTTTTCACTTGAATTTTTTTCTGTCTGACTAGCTCGAGAGACCTTCTCTTTTACTTGAATATTTCTACTATAACTATAATACAACCCAACAAGATAACGCCAAACAAAACTGAAACAGAGTGAAACAAAATTGGAACAACAAAAAATCATTATAGCCTTTCTATCCTCCTGAAATGTCCATCCGTCCTTTCTCCCTATCTGTTCCTCAGATGTGAGTGGTTTTTCTTCCATCGTAAATTACACATCTCCAGGGACAGGCAACTTAAAACAAAAGTGAAGCAAAACAAAAGAAGAATCTTAAAATGTCTACCCATCCTCTCATCCTGCCCTCAGGGGCGAGCAGTTTACCTTATCACTTACCCTCAGTCGTTCCCCTTGCGGGCCACCAAATGCTGCAGTCTGGCTGGGCACAATTCAGGAGCCACTTGTCAAAAGAAACAAACTTTATTTTTAGAACACACACACACCGCACCACACAGCTCTTCAGGAATTCCCTCAGAGCCCAGCTGCCACCACCGGCTTCCCACAAGCCTCTCAACCTCCCCCACTCCTCCTGCTCTTGAGGCCGATTGTCTGGGTCGCGTGGGCGGAGCCAAAAAAAGTCCCCCAATGAGCAGCTCCGTGGTCTGAAAGGGCGGGGAAACAGCCCAATGAGCATCACCGCAGAGGAGCCAGTCAGTTGGCAGCTAGAAGTTTGCTGGGGCCGCTGTGAGCCAATCATCAGCTGGCAGCTGGAAGTTTGCTGGCAGCTGGAAGTTTGCTGGGGCCCCTTTGGCTGTGGCTCTCAACATGAGAAGGAGCGATGTGACTAAAACCGAGGGGTGCCAAGGACTGCCAGCAACCATCAGAAGATTAGCTGCTGTTAGAAGGAGGATGATAGTAGGTTTCTTTGATGCTTTAAGGTGGAAGAGTGACATGGCTCTGAAGTCTATCCTTGAATGGACAGGAATCGTCATTGCAGTAGTAGAGCCAGTAACTTGCCCTGGGCACAGAGCTTGAAGACAGAAGCTTGATAGGGACTCTAACTCTGTATCTCCACAGAAAACTACCCTCTTCCTAGCAATGATATTGGAATAGTTGATGCCTTGCCACATCACAGCACAAAGAGGTGTTTTCTCAGAGTAGTGGGTGACAACATTTTCCTTAAGTGTCTGGACTTGGACCCAGTGACCCTTAAAAACATTACCTTCACTCCATTTTTAGAGGATTACAGAACAAATGAAAAGGTAGTGAATAAAAAATTTCAGCCATGCTCTCTTGTTCCCGTTTGTTATATTCTGCATTTATATAAATGAGTTTTAGATATTATAGTATCTTTTATCTTGAGAAAAGACAAAAAGTCTTTTCAGTTGCGTCCCTGTTCTGTTCCAGTCATCCATATCTGAGGTGACTTTTTCAAAGACTGTAACTTTGCTTGTTTGGGACAAGTTTCTTTTCCTGTCCTTGTTTGTAGCCACCACAAGGGCCATCATTTTCTATGTCATTTTTCTTTGACTCAGAAGGAGGTGCTCATTTTGATCATTATTTTTTGTTTTAATCTTTTCCATCATTATGGTAGTTTCAGAGACTATTCTTTAGTGATACATGTTATATTTAGGTGTCATAAAATGTACTATATGCTAAAGGGAATATATACTTGTGTTTTAGTCCGCTTTGCATCATTGTGACCAAGATACCCAAAAAGAACAACCTAGAGGAAGAAAAATTTATTTGGGGCTTAGAGTTTTAGGTGTCTCAGTCCATAGTTGACCAACTCCATTGCTGTGGGCCCAAGGTGAGGCAGCACAGCAAGAGGGAAAGGCTCAGCAGATCAAAGCTGCTTGGTTTATGTTAGGGCCAGGAAGCAGGTAGGGGTTGTATGTGTGTGTGCGGAGGTTCCACAGGAAAGATGCTCCCTTCCAGTGGTCCACCTTCTCCAGTCATTTTCCTCCTGTCTGCAGTACCACAATCAGTCTATTCGAACTAGGATGGGCTGATTAGGTTACAGTTCTTCTAATCTAATCATTTCACCTCTGAATATTCCTGCATTAACAGGAGCTTTAAGAGGATACTTCATGTCCAAACCATAACAGTCCACCCTGTCCCCTAAAAGCCTGTTGTGTATATCACAATACAAAATGCATTTAGTTTATCTCTAAGAGTTCCATAGACCCATAGTTTTAGCTTTACCCAAAAGTCCAGGTCCAAAGTCTCATCTGAGAGGCAAGGCAAACTCTTGGCTGTAGGCCTCTATAAAAATCAAAAGCAAGTTACATGTACAATATACAGTGGTATAGAGTTAAAATGTCCATTCCAAAAGGGGAGAATGGGAACTTAGAAAGAAGAATGGGGTCAAAGGAAGACATAAATTCATCTGGGAAACTGGTCTTGTAACTCTGTATACAGCACATAGGGCATATGGTGGTAAGATGTGCTTTTTAGAGGGCTTGGTCATCTGTGCCCTCTTTGACATTGTGGATTGAAGCATACATGGGCTCTCTTTTAGCCTGGCTTTCTCCACAGCCAGAAGCTTTTCATAACAGACCATGTTATTGGCATCTCTTAATGCCTGAGGTCTCTATTCCAGTTTTGACTTCATCTTTATAGCTTCACACATTATTCTTATCAGGAACAGCCTCCAGGGACTCTGGCCCTGTACACTTTACCTGGTCTCCCAGGCCCCCCTTTGAAATCCTGGTGGAAGCCTATGTGACTCCTCAACGCCAGCAGCCTGTATTCTTGCAGAACTTGCACCATGTGTGTGATGCCAAGGCCTGCCACCGGTTTGCACAGGAGCTGGACTGCCTCTAATCACAGTTGCACCTGTCTTTCAGTGTCTGCTGCAACTCTGCATAGTAAAACAACTTCCTGGGCCCCTCTCTGGGAGCAGGGTGCCCTCATGATCTCTTTTCAAAGGAATTTCCTCCTCTATTCCCCACAAGAAGATAGTAGATATAGTCTTGCAAATTCCTGAAATGCTCTTGAGGCATCTTTCTTATTGTATTTGTACAAAGTACTTAGCATCTCTTCAGGGGCTGCAATTTCTTCAACAAACACATCTTCCTTGCCCCTATTTTACATGTACTCCTCTGGCCAAACTACAAGGGTTTGAAATCCTGTAGCTCTGTTTTTGTTATTGGAGTAGGGTTAAGTCAGTGTCCAAATTCTTGGCCTCTTGAGCAAAGAATTGAGCAAGATATACACGAGAAGCAGCCAGAGTGTATATTTATTGAAATGAAAGTGTAATCTGTCAAGCAGAGCAGGTTGAGCAGGAGAGAATGGCTGAAGGCCCTAAGACCAGAAACCCAGTGGCTTATATCTGCCCTCAGTAGGGGGGTCCCACCTATGTCCTGCTTGGGCAGTGGAAATGGGGTTCCCCTGGGTGGAATGGGCTGGCTGAGAAATAAAAGCTAGGAAAAATAGAATGAGGAGAAAACCACAGGACACAGAAGGTAGTTTCAAAATCCAGGACAGGATGGGCAAGCTGATCAGAGGGATTGAGCTTCTAGACTATGGCCAAATGGAGCTCCTACCTGCTTTATTTATTTATTTTTTATTTTTTTCTGAGAGAGAGAGAGAGAGAGAGAGAGAATTTTTAATGTTTATTTTTTAGTTTTCGGCGGACACAACATCTTTTTTTGTACGTGGTGCTGGGGATCGAACCCGGGCCGCATACGTGCCAGGTAAGTGTGCTACCGCTTGAGCCACATCCCCAGCCCCTGCTTTATTTATATCACAAACATCAAAGGCCTTCCACAGAATGTTGTTCTCCCCGAAAGTTAAAGGTGGTCTGTCCAGTTCCCAGCGAGTTATGCCCATCTTTGAAGCTACTATGATGTATCTTCTTAGTAGAGCTGAGATAAAGGTCATATGCATTGGGCAATCTATTGCTGTGGGAGAGCCACAGATAGTTCGCAATACCAAACCCAAATCTCTCTGGCTACCATGCTGAGAGAAGGCCCTCAAGTAATTCATGGATGGCTTCCTGTAAGGGGGTTTCTAGATGGGGTAGTACTTGACCTTATATTACTTCCCTTTGTCCCATCAAGCCAGGGCAGGAGTTCCCATAGCAATGTGGATGATGCAGGTAGGTATATTATCCTGGGTCTTGAGTAACATCTTAGTATATTCTGCCATCTTGTTATCTCTAATCTGCCTCATTTTTTGCTCCTGTTTCTTGAAGTAAACTTGACTTAAAGCTGCCAGCACTATCCATGTTACTGACGGAATGATGTCTTGAGATTTCCTCCACCAGATTAGCTAGTCCATCACTTTTAAATTCAGCATCACACAAAGTCTCAAGACATGGG
The DNA here is from genome assembly GCF_047511675.1 of Marmota flaviventris. Lineage (NCBI taxonomy): Eukaryota > Metazoa > Chordata > Mammalia > Rodentia > Sciuridae > Marmota > Marmota flaviventris. Next base: position 102,244,207 of record NC_092509.1, on the reverse strand, counting down.
CAAAATGTTGCTAAGTTCTTTGCCAGAATATAACACAAGTGTCCTTTAGTACAGTTCCCAGTAGAATCATAATTTGCCTCTGAACCCTTATGAGCACAGTCTGCGTTCCTGTTGGCATTCTGGTTTTCTGAGCTCCCACCAGAATTGCCCATTAATCTCTGCTTTCAATGACATTCTAAAGCTTTTCCAACTTGCATCTCTAAACTTTTCAGAATTTCTTCTGCCCACAAGCTCCCGAGTCATCTGAACCACAGGTTAGTCATAGCAGTGACCCCACTTCTCTGTACCAGTTTATGTTTTGGTTAGTTTTTGCATTGCTGTGACCAAGATACCCAACAAGAACAACATAAAGGAGGAAGAGTTTATTTGGGGCTCACAGTTTCAGAGGTCTCAATGACTGAATTTATTACTCTATTGTTTTGGGCCCAAGGTGAGGTAGCACACCATGGGGGAAAGGCTCAACAGAACAGAGGTGCCCAACTCATAGTGGTGCCAGGAAGCAGAAGGTGGGAAGGGCCAGAGGGAAGAACAACCTTTCTAGGGTACACCTCAGTGACCTACCTCCTCCAGATATGCCCCACCTGCCTCAATAAGTCCATTTAAATTGGGATGGACTGATTAGGTTACAATCTCTCATGATCTAATCATTCACCTCTGAATATCCTGCATTAACAGGAGCTTTAGGGGGACACCTCATATCCAACCATAGCTGCTTGTGTGTGTGTTTGCACTCGCCCTCTTTTTTTTCTTGGTTAAACTAATTTCATATGCTATTATTTGCCACAGTCCGGCTGCAGCAAAATAACCAGGGGGTGATGAGCAACTTGTGTAGATTGATACAGCAGGAGTGGGAGCCGTTTATTGTAGGACACGAAAGATATATATACATTCCACACAGCTTATCTTAATTAACATAAACTAGATACAGCAGTCAACCAATAAGGAATCTCCACACTTAATGGCTCGCTGGCGTTACTTCACAAACCACTCCCTCTGCATAATGCCAGGTGCCATCTTGACTTGTTTACAGACTCTAACAATTATTACCTTGTTTTTTAAGTTCTTTTATTTTGGCAAATTTAAAGCATATATAAGAGGGAATACTATAAATATTTCTATTATCTTTTAACCAACTTTAGCAGTTATCAAGTGGTGACCGATTTTTGTTTCTTCTGTTTCCATCGTCTCCCTTGTTCCACCCAAAATTACATGAAGCAAGTCCCAGATAATCATATCCTTTAATTCATAAGTATTTTAATATATTCTGCTAAAAGACAAGGACTCCCTCATAACTATTACTATTTTCTTCACACATCCCTCAAAAATATCAACAATAATTCCTTAATAGCAATTATCTAGTCTTGCCATATTCTTTGCATAAATGGGAAATACAGAAAAGAAGTCTGAAACATTTTAATTTACTTTGTCTTTTTTTTTTTAAAGTTATTTTTTGTTATTAAATTCTTAGCAGTTCAAGAGTGTATGCTAGTTAGTTGTCAGTGTTCATCTCATATTCTTTTAATGGCATTGGGGCTGAAGATGTAGCTCAGTGGTAGATCATTTACCTAGCATGTGCCAGACTCTGGGTTTGAGCCCCAGGACTACATAATCAATCAGTCAATCAATCACAGTATTGATCAGACTGTGAGGTAAGAATCATTCCTGGAATTTGAGAAACTCGATTTATTCATCTTGAATATTTATTCATTTATTTGTGTAGCAAATATTTAACTGTCTGCTGTGTGACAGGTTTTCTTATAGGCGCGCGCGTGCGTGTGTGTGTGTGTGTTGTATCAGTGAATTAAAAAAGATCCTTGCCTTTAACAATGGTATATTGTAGTGGGAGAAACAGACAATAAACATTGAATATAATTTAAAATTAGACTATATGTTTTGAAAATAAGTACTCTGAAACAGTAGTGTAAGTGGAGCAGTTCAAAGGGCAGTTGAAATTTGTTGGTGGGGGAAACAAGGTTAGGTGGGGTGTTCAGAGTAGCTCTCTTGAGGGAAGGAGATTTGAGCAAAGAAATGAATGGGGGACTAAGCATGTAGACAAGGAGATAGCTGAGCAGAGTGTTCCTTGGGATGGAGCACCTGGAGCAGAGATGCCAGGCTTGTGGGAGGGAAAGCAAGGAGGCTACTATAGTTGGAGCTGAGTGAATAAGGGAGGACTGTGGGATATAGGTTGCAGAGGTAAGGTGACGTGGGGCGGATACTGTGTATAATACTAGGTATGCAGTATCTTTGGTGGTCATTTGGCTTTTGTTCTGAATGAAATAGAGGAACAATTGGTGGATTTCTACCAGAGAACTGACAAGAACAAAATTAAAAGAATCACTTTGTGTGTGTTTTTGAAGTAGATCATAGGGGAGTAAGTAAAGAAAGATGATTTAAAATAATATAGGAGAGAGAATGGTGGCTAGGACTGGGTAATGTTAGTGGTGGTGCTAAGAAATAGATGATTTGTAGTGTAATTTGAAGGTAAAGTTAGTTTGCTGACTAAATATGAGGGATGTATGTATGAGTTTGAATGTGAGAAAAAGGGAGAGGTGTGTGCGAGTGTGCGCGAGTGTGTGTGTGTTGGTGTCTGTGTGCATGCTTGAGGAAGGAAAGAAAGAGAAAGACAGGCGTAGCATGTTTTTGGCCAGAGTAACTGAAGGATGTGAGTTGCCTTCAGATGAGGTGAGAAAGTCCGCAGGAAGGTTGGTATTGGGGTAGAGTTAGTTTGGAGATAAGTAAATACCATAGGAAAGAGGAAATTTGACTTTTGAATATATTCAGTTTGAAATGTCTCTTGGATATGTAATTGAAGACTACCATATAACTCTACCTGTCAAATAATAAGTGTTCAACAATAATGAGTGCTTGTTAAAAGAGTAAATTAACCAGATTTGATGTTAACAGAATTAGAAACCCTCTGGCTACAATCTCTGCCTGCATAGTATGTGGTTTTTGACCCAGGATTTAAATGCATGATGAATGCCAAGATGGGCATCAATATGCAGTTTTAGCAACATGTCTGTCAAATATGGATTCCTGATTGACTTTTCCTGTTTAATCACCAGAAAGCATTTAAAAATATCTAATAAAAATTTGTTGTTAACATGAATAATTTGCTTTTATAATTAAATATAAAGTACATTTGGATTTTATGTGCTTTGTAAGAATGAACAATTGTAAAATAAAGTAGAAAAATCCAGCGCTAGCACAGTTTTTCACTTTGAATTTTTGTTGTATGTTGTCATAATTATCATGTCTAAGTCAGCTGTGACTTGTGAGCCAGAGTTTGAAAATCATTTTTTTTTTTTAGGATTTCAAAGCTCATTTCCACATTTCATAACTTTCCTCATAAGTATCTTGCTGAATCCTTTTGGTGATTCAGCAGTAAATTTTAGGAAGAAGTTTCAAATGTAAACTATCTCTTTTATGTTACTACTGTATCAAATCAAAGGAAAATGCCTTTTCTTGAAATCTATTTATTTGAGGAGTTTTCATGAGCTTTTTGATTCTTTTATATGGATCTCTGTATTTTCAAATTCTCACTAATTCTGTAGTATCAGCAAGTATAAATGCATATACACATACAAATGTATATGATCATATCCCCAATACACACCATATGCCAAAAGCTTTTGGGTGCTGTGTACAAATTGAGCATTCCTAATCTGAAAATCTGAAAACTGAAATGCTTCAAAATCTGAGACTTTTTGAGCACCAGTATGACTGCACAACTAGAAAATTCCATAATTCACCTCATGCAATAGGGCACAGTCAAAACAGGTACAATAAAAAATTTTGTATAAAGTTTCCTTGAGGCTATGTATTTCAGAAATATAATTGAATTTTGTGTTATGCTTGGGTAATCAAGATAGCTCATTATCTATGCACAAATATTCCAAAATCTGAAAATATCTGTTGTCTAAAACATTTTGAAGTTTGGGTAAGGTATATCAATATGTATTTTGAGTTCTTCTGATGGGCTTGAAGGTATTAAATTAGGCATATCTGAGAAATTCTCAATGGTTTAGCAAACCTAGAGGCCCCGTGCTTGTAGTCTTTCATGGGAAAAGAAAAAAATATATAATGATATTTGATGATAAAATATTTGATGATAAAAAAGTCATTTGAGCCAGGCACGGTGGTGCATGTCTATAATCCCAGAGGCTCAGGAGGCTGTGTTAGGAGGATCACAAGCTTGAAGCCAACCTCAGCAATTTAAGGAGGCCCTAAGCAACTTAGTGTGACCCTGTCTCAAAATAAAACAATAAAAAGGGTTGGGTGGGTATATCAGTGGTAAAGTGCTCCTAGGTCTAGTCCCTAGTTTGAAAATAAAACAAAACAAAGTCATTTGATTTTTTTTTCTTAGTGTCATTGATTCTGTGTCTTCTTGGGCAATGATTGAGGCTCCCCTGTTGGCTGATCTTGGTTTGATCAAATAGTTGAAGAGAGTAACTGGGGAATATTTTAGTTTCTTCCTTAGTTGTAGGAACCAAGTCTGGTTGCCAGGCTTCTGAGCTTTTGTGTCCTACCTTGAGTGTGTCTATGCTAGACCCAGCAAATTGAGTAATTTTTGTTGTTGTTGTTAATTTAGTGCTAGTTATGTAAAATATAAGCAGTAAACACTAATTTGTGCTCCTTCTTATAATTTCTCTTTGGTGTGTACTTTGGCCTACATTTTTTTAAAAAAACTTTTTTTTGTTGTTGTGTTTGGACAGAATGCCTTTATTTGTTTATTTTTATGTGGTGCTGAGGATTGAACCTAGTGCCTCCCACATGCTGTGTAAGCACTGTGCCACTGATCTACAGCCCCAGCCCCTTTGGTCTATTTTTATAGTTACACATTATGTGATGACAGAAGAAACGGTCATCAGAGTATAGTACTTATCAGTTCTTTAAAAGGTTGTATGTTAGTGAATATATTTCTCAATTGAAGATTTCTAGATTCTGCATTTGTCTCTGTAACTTGTAAAAGAAATTTATTTCTTTGTGTCTGTTGTCCTTTGGACATGTCTCCCACAAATTCCTGTGTAAATGCAGAAATGTTCAGGTTGGAATTGATCAGATTATGAGAGCTGTAACCTAATCGGTCCATTCTAGTTGGAATGGAATAAGTTGGCAGTGCCTGTAGGCAGGTGGGGCATGGCCAAATGAGGTGGGTCACTGTGGGTAAACATTGGAAGGGATCAGTTTCCCTGTGGGCCCTGCTACTTCTCTCTCTGCTTCCCAGCTGCCATGAGGTGAGCAGTGCTCCTCCACCATATCCACCTACCATGATGTTCTGTCTTACCTCGGATCCAGAGAAGTGGAGTCAGTATGGACTAAACTTTGAAACTGTGAGCCTAGAATAAACTTTTCCTCCTTTGAGTTGTTATTTTAGGGTATTTTGATCACAGCTACAAAAATATGTCTAGTACAGTGTCTCAACTTATTCATCCTTATTGTCTTTCTTTTTCATATACAGATAAATTCTGAAAATAAATAATTGGCGTGTAGAATTTTTAGAGCTCAGGGATCTTGGCGATAGCTAGCATAACCCCTTAATTTTCAGATAAAGAAACCAGTGTTTTTAGAGGTTATATACCTTTTCCATGGACATATTGAGCCAGAAGGAAATCTGGATTTTTTTGACTATTTTATATGTTTTGTGCAGCATGATACAACACAACCCTGATACTACATTGCCTTTCCCAAATATTAGTTGGTGACCCAAGATTACAAAACTTTTTTTAAAAAAAATTTTTTAGACCTTTATTGTGTTTATTGATTTTTATGTGGTGCTGAGGATCGAACCCAGGGCCTTGCACGTGCTAGAGGAGTGCTCTACCGCTGAGCCACAACCTCAGCCCCACTTTTTTTTTTTTTTTTTAAACACCAGAAAACTGAGGGCTATAGTTACTTTTTTTTTTTTTTTCTTTTTAAAGTACGTCATGTGGGTTGGGGATGTGACTCAAGCAGTAGCGCGCTTGCCTGGCATGCCGTGCGGCCTGGGTTCGATCCTCAGCATCACATACAAACAAAGATGTTGTGTCTACCAAATACTAAAAAATAAATATTAAAATTCTCTCTCTCCCTCCCTCTCACTCTCTCTTAAAAAAAAAAAAGTACATAATGTAATGTATTTTTTCCCCCCTTTTGTGCATAATCTCTATGTGCTGGTCATAAAGGTGATGTTTATTCTTAAAACAAATTTATGAAACTCTAAATTGTATAGCTGACAATCCTGGGATTTCTAGGCCAGTGTCTACATAAAGTGTATATTTTAATCAACCTTAACTCTTGAATAGATTTTATGTAAAATTATAAAGCAGAAAACCAAGACAAAAACGATGATCTTCTTTAAAAAACTTGAATACATTCTTTTTTGTTTTTTTTTAAAAACCCTTTATTTCACTTGTTTATTTTTGTATGTTGTGCTGAGGATTGAACCCAGGGTCTCGCATGTGCGAGGTGAGCGCTCTACCGCTGAGCCACAACCCCAGCCCCCAACATTCTTTTTTTAATGTATTTTTTTTTTTAGTTGTCAGTGGACTTTTACTTTTATTTATTTATTTATATCTACATTTATTTATATTTATATTTTATTAGTTTATTTATTTATTATTTATTTATATGTGGTGCCGAGAATCAAGCCCAGTGCCTCACATGTGCTAGCTATACACTCTACCACTGAGCTGCAATCCCAGCCCTAAATGCATTCATTTTTGAAATATTTTTCATTTATATTATTGCCTATAAGGTGTTGCTTAGTAGGCATCTGAACTACAATATGATACACAGGTCAAAAAATTGTTTTTCCACAACTGAGTATAACTAGAATTGAGTTTTAGTATTAGGTGGATAGCTTGTTGAAGTGCATTTTAATTAAGTTGAATATAAATAATATAGAAACCTATTTTTAAAGATCATAATTAAAGATATATTGATATCTTCTTAAAAGATTAATTAGTTGCAAAGTTAGCTTTTTATCTAATCTGAAGATAGTATAATAAATGCTGAAGAAATTTAAGAATAAATTGCTGTGATAATGCTAAAAGCTTTGATGTCTTATAGAAACACTTTTTTAAGTTCATGATTTTATGTATCAATAAGAAGGAGTTTGTTTCAAGCTATGGACTAAATTCATATTTTTTTTTTTTTTTTTGTTTTTTGCTTGTTACTTTTGGGTCTATTGGTTTAGGTCTGTTTGCTTGTTACATTTTGGGTCCATTGTGTATTAAATTTTGGCTTAAGACCAAGCCAAATTACTAAAATCTCACCAGTGGAAGTGACCTTTGGAGGTGTGGGCCAACTGGAAGTAAAAGTCTGAAAAAGTAGTATTAAGAAATAGAACAATTTTTTTATATTTCTGTTGATCTATTGTATATCTTCTGAGAAGTGTCTGTTCAGTTCCTTAGCCCATTTATTGATTGGGCTATTTGTTTTTCTGGTGTGTTTTGAGTTCTTTATACATTTTGGAGATTAGTGCTCTATCTGAAGTGTGTGTGGTAAAAATTTGGTCCCATTCTGTAGGTTCTCTTCCCCTCATTGATTTTATCTTTTGCTGAGAAGAAGCCTTTCAGTTTGAATCTATCCCATTTATCGTTTCTTGATTTTAAAGAAATGCAAATCAAAACTACTCTTAAGTAGTTTTAGGGGCTGGGTTGTGTCTCAGTGGTAGAGTCCTTGCCTAGCATACGTGAGGCACTGGGTTTGATCCTCAGCACCACATAAAAATGAAATAAAGATATTGTGTCCATCTACAACTAAAAAATAAATATTAAAAAAAAGATTTCACCTCACTCTAGTCAGAATGGCAGTTATCAAGAATACAAGCAACAACAAGTGCTGACAAGAACGTGGGGGAAAAGGCACACTCAAACATTGCTGGTGGGACTACAAATTGGTGCAATCACTCTGGAAAGTAGTGTGGAGATTCCTTAAAAAACTTGGAATGGAACAGCCATTTGACCCAGCTATCCCACTCCTCAGTCTATACCCAGACGACTTAAAAACAGCACACTACAGTGACACAGCCACATCAATGTTTAAAGCAGCTCAATTCACAATAGCTAAACTGTGGAACCAACCTAGATGCCCTTCTATAGATGAAAGGATAAAGAAACTCTGGTATGTATACAAGATGGAATATTTCTCAGCATTAAAAGAGAATAAAATCATGGCATTGCAGGTAAATGGATGGAGTTGGAGATCATCATGCTAAGTGAAGTAAGCCAATTCCAAAAAACCAAAGGCCAAAGAATGTTTTCCTCTCATTAATGGGTGCTGATCCATAATGGAGGCGGGGCATGGGAGGAGTGGAGGAACTTTGGATTATGCAAAGAGGGAGGGAGAGGGGGAATGGGGGGTAGGAAAGATGGTGAGATGTGACTGGACATCATTACCCTAGGTGTGTGTATGAGTGAACGGTATTACCCTACTTCGTGTACAAACACAGAAGTGAAAATTTGTGCTCCATTTGTGTACAGTGAATGAAAGAATATTCTGCTATCATGTATAACTGATTAGAACAAATAATTTAAAAAAAGAAATAAAAGACATGATAAATATATATTTTTTTTTTAAAGAGAGAGAGAGAGAGAGAGAGAGAGAGAGAGAGAGAATTTTTTTAATACTTACTTTTTAGTTTTCGGCGGACACAACATCTTTGTTTGTATGTGGTGCTGAGGATCGAACCCGGGCCGCACGCATGCCAGGCGAGCGCGCTACCGCTTGAGCCACATCCCCAGCCCTGATAAATATTTTTTAAAGTGAGGGCTTTGTGGGTGGAAAAGACTTGATGGATCTGAACCTAACAAAGGGAAAAAGCCTGCAATGCTTTATTTATAGTGAAATACACCAAAGGAATTTATTGTGAGGAAGGGTTCCTCAAGGTAAACAAGAAGCCAGGCAGTGTTGGGTAGTTGGCCTAATTGAGGACTTATCACTTGCACAGTAATTGTTCCTTCTCCAGGGAGCTGGTGCCCCAGGCTAGTTGGGCACACTGGTGTTTCTTTCAACCTCTGGGGAGTTGCTTTTGAAGGTAGGGCTGTTAGAGGCAATAAATTCTGCGGTGTCACAGAATTCTCTTTGAAGAGGACCTTTGCCAAGGCAACAAAGCGGTCTCACATGGGTGAGATTACACTGAGAGTTCTCCAAGGGGCTCCCCTCCACTTAGAGATGGCTCAGATAGAACTGTGGGCACAGTTCATTTGCGCTTCCAACATGAAAACACATTTAAAGTCTCTGTTCAAGTTTTGTCTACTGATGTTTCATTGACAAAAGTAAATTTCATGGCTAAGCACAAAATTATTAGGGAAGGGAAACGTGTTCTACTTAATTCTAGTGAGAGGTGTTACAACATCATGTGATAAGAGGCATAGATGTATAATTTTGTAACAGAGTAAAAAAAAAAAAAAAAAACCACAACTGATAGCAATAATGTATTATGCTACAATCATCTGTAAGTCTCACCATTCCAACACAGATTTTTTTTCTTGGTACTGGGGATTGAACTCAGGAGCACTCGACCACTGAGCCACATCCCCAGCCCTATTTGGTATTTTGTTTAGATACAGGGTCTCACTGATTGCTTAGTGCCTCACTGTTGCTAAGGTGAACTTTGAACTCTCGATCCTCCTGCCTCAGCCTCCCAAGCCACTGGGATTATAGGCATGTGCCATGTGCCTGGCTCCAACACAGATTTTTTAAATGAAAAAATTTCTTCTATTATGTTACATTTTAATGACATGGTCATATTATGTAGCAATAATCATAACATGCTCATCATTTTAAATTACTTTTTTTGTCCTATTATAGCTTCATGTTTTTATAAGACATTCTTTTATTGCTTTTAAGATCATCCTTTCACTGTAATCACTACTTGTATTACCCACTTTTCCCCTAGAGTTGTTTCAAAAAAGTTTTTTCTCTACTTTCTCCCCTTTCTTTTATTTTATGGTTCTGTACTGTTTGGGAAATGATTATCAGCTTCAGATTCTTTATACTTTCTTCACCTAGGTTTCTTTTCTCAAACCTACTATATGAAAACTGTACTACCCTTGACAGCTTTTTTTTTAATACTTTTTTTGGTTGTAGATGGACACAATACCTTTATTTATTTATATTTATGTGGTGCTGAGGATTGAACCCGTGCCTCACGCATGCCAGGCCAGCGCGCTACCACTTGAGTCACATCCTCAACCCTACATGTTGCAATTTTGTAAACATATAACATGCAAAGTGGGCAAAACCCTTAGAAGACAGATGAATGCACTTGAAGGGTTTTAAAAAGGAAGGATATTTATATGCATTAATAGAGATAAATGATGGCTAGATAATTATACTAGCCTTGAGTGTCTTTATTCTTTACTTTGATATTCTTGGTAACTTTGATTTTTTAAACTTTTTTTTTTTAGTTTTTGATGGACACAATGTCTTTGTTTTATTTACTTATTTGTTTGTTTTTTTATGTAGTGCTGAGGATCGAACCCAGTGCCCCATGCATGCGAGGCAAATGTTCAACCACTGAGCTACAACCCTAGCCCGGTAACTTTGATTTTTGATAAAGTTGGAGAGTAAGTTTTAAAAGTGTAATTTGAAATGGGAAGGAAATTATTATTTTGCCAAGAGTAATAGTGTCATCTAATGGCAAAATAGAATATTGCAGCCACCTTTATATGTGGCAATGAAAAGAACCCAAAACTGGAAAGAGAAAAAGAGAATATTTCTGAGGGGTTTTATGCATGGACTTCTCATGATTTACAGGGTCCGGTAGTTTTTCAGCGTAGCCTGCTTGTCACATTATCCATTTGGTTACTGTGCATATTGTTTAATATTTAGTTATTTTTTGTTTTCCAGGTTTTTGCTCATACAGTTTGCTCAGAGAATTGTTTCTACTATCTTTCTTTAAAAAGTTATCCCTACACTCCCTACAGTTTCTCAGTCATCTCTCCTCCCCAGCCCCCCCCCCCCCCCCCCCCCCCCCCCGCCCAATTGCCTCTTTTTGCTCACTGGCTTTTTTTTTTCCTCACTAGTTAAGCTTTAGGATAGCAGGCTACCCCTCCTTGTTGGCTCATATCACTCCAGGGCTGAGCAGTCTCTGCTACATAGTATATATTATATATCTTCATTCAGAATTAGTTGTGTGAGTATTTGAAATTCTGGAAATCAAAGAGTGTTGTTTCTATAGGGATAAAGTAGGGATTTATCAAGAAAACAGGGTTACTCTGTATTTGATTACTGAAACATTGTTTGCTACATAAGTGTAATATGAAAGCCTTCCTTTTTTATGTGTTTACTGTTAAGTACTGGTAAGGGTCTATGTGTTTGGAAAAGAAGAGATACATGACTTAAGGTATTGAATTCTATATTAGTTAACCTCAGTGATACAGAATAAAATATTTAAAAGTACAGTATTTGGTCTTGAGGACATAGCATTTTAAAAAGCATTTGGAGTTTATAAAGTAATCAAAATGATTTTCAATTTTTGGGTCTTGCTGTGTTGTCCAAGTTGGTCTCAGATTCCTGAGCTCAAGTGATCCTATACCTCAGCCTCCCAAGTATCTGGGATTGCAGGCATATACCATTCATTGTTCCCAGCTGAATTGTGTGTGTGTGTGTGTGTGTGTGTGTGTGTGTGTGCGAGAGAGAGAGAGAGAGAGAGAGAGAGAGAGAGAGAGAGAGAATGAATTTGTAGGTGTTTCTAGTATCATGTTTAATTATTTGCTCTATTAAAAAAACAGTCTAGGGCTGGGGCTGTAGCTCAGTGGTAGAGTGCTCGCCTCACATGTGGAAGGCACTGGGTTCTATCCTCAGCACAACATAAAAAATAAAGGTATTGTATCCATCTACAACTAAAAAACATATTTAGAAAAAAATATTTTTAAAAAAGTCTCAGAGAAATAAGAGTTAAATAAATAGAGGTAAATATTTTTAGTTGAGATGTGGGTAGTTTATATGTTTTACAGGGAACAATGTGGTGGTTCTTTTATCTGGAAACTCAGAGAAGAGAGTACATTTCCATTATGAGGTCCAGTCTAAGAAGGTAGTAATATTCCTAATCTTGAGATAATTAGTAGGATTTTTCTTCACATGTGCCATTTTTTAAAGCTTTATTAGTTAATGTTTTTATTTAGCTCAAGTTTTTAATCATTGGGTTTTGTTGTTGTTTGTTTTTTGATCCCTGTAGTTTGGCCAGGTGAATGTGGGAAAGAGAAGTTCTCAGAATTGAAATGGAGGTCAGAGCTTCACTACAGAAGGTTAGTGGGTCATCTGATTCTGTGGCTACACTGAACAGTGAAGAATTTGTTTTGGTTCCTCAGCACACAGATGATACTTCTACAAAAGATGATGAGAAACCTCAACTGAAGGTATTTTTTTCTTTTCTAATATGGCACTATTTAAAATTATCATTTTTTGAAGCTCTCAGGAGATTATAAAGATCTAGGGTTTTTCGCAAGTATAGACCTTGAGAATAAAAGACCTTGAGAATAAAAGTCAAGGTTTGATTTATCCAGAGACTAATTATTTGGTTTGATTTATTCAGAGACTAATTATTTGGTTTGGGGATTTTAAAAGTATTTTGGTCCAGATTATTTTTATCCTTTCATTTGGAATTTTAGGAGGAGGAAATAGAAGGAAAAATAAAAGAGAAGGGGTGATTGGCAAGTTAAACTTAAGATTAAATCTTACATTAATTTATCTGGTTGTTTTTGTTTCTCATATGGGTTTTAGAAATTAGTTACATGAAAGTCATGTTTTTCTTTAGAGGCTTTTTCCCCCTGTTTTTCATGTTTTAAAGGAGCTGGTAACATTCTGGTAGGTGATTTAATTGGTGACTTGTGAATATTCATTCTAAAAGTGTGTTTTACATTTTTAGCAGTTAACTTTTTCTATAGTCCTTTTTGTCATTTTCGGATTGACTTTTTTAAGTCAGAGAAAAGGAAGTGATAAACCCAGGTGTATGTACATGAAAATTGTGTAATCGTCCTTTAGAAACAGGAATAGAAAATAGCCAAAAGTGCTATTTATTATTTATGACTTTTACTTAGTAGTAAGTATGACATCAAAAGTATATTAACATATCAGCTTAATAAAATAACTTGTAAAAATGAGATTATTAAATATTCATTTATATTATGTAAAGAAAATATAGTTTTTTAAAAAAATAATGTTATTATACTTTTTATATATTTATCTTATTTATTTTTATGTAGTGGTGAGGATTGAACCCAGTGCTTCACACATGCTGGGCAAGTGCTCTGCCACTGAGCTATAACTGCAGCCCTAAAGAACATGTTGTTTTATTAGGTTATTCAAATGATCATGGTTTTACTTTTAGGTTTCTGTATTTTTAGCATTGTGTGTTTAAGATACTTATTTATTTGGGCTTTGTGCCTCACCTGCTTTTAAAAAAAAGATAAGTCAACTTAAATTTAAGGAAATTAGCAGTTCCTTTTGGCAGCTAGCAAACAATTTATAAAGAAATTGAAAATATGATTATACCACCGTAAGAGAGATGATCATTTAAATGATATTTATAGCAGGTCCTTTTTACACTTATCTGTTTTTTTCTTTAAAACACACAAGTTTAAGATTATGTGATTTTTAGGATGTATTCCTTAAAAAGAAAGAAAAAGCAACCTTTATAAATAAGATGTTATGTCAAATGTAGTTGGAAATTGTGAAATTAATAATCTGCCTCTTATTTACTTGATTTTATTATTCAGAATTTTAATGTATCTATGTGCAATGAAGTGTAACTGACTTAATTCTTACTATTCAGTAACTATATCTTTAAATATTTAGATTGTTTTTATTTCATCTAGAAATTAAAGATTTTCATAACATTAATCTTCAGAACTATAATGAGATTGAAACAATTATCTTGCTAAATTAATAGATAGTTTCTAATGGTGATGAACAACTGGAAAAAGCCATGGAAGAAATTTTGAGAGATTCTGAGAAGGGGCAAAGCAGTCTTGACTGTCAAAGTTCCAGTGAGATTTCAGACCATTCATTTGGAGATATTCCAGCCAGCCAAACAAATACACCATCTCTTCAGTTAATTTTGGATCCATCTAACACAGGTACTGTAATCAAACTCTTTGAAACCAATCATAATGGAAAGAGAATAGAATGATAATGAAAATTAGCAAACAGTTTTGTTTTACAAGATCAGGACCACTGGGCTTTTTGTTCTGGTTGAGAATTTTCACCTTGGTTTTTGCTCATATATTTGCCTTGAAATCTGGTCACAATAGTCTTTCACAATAAAGAGTATGTTTGGGTCCTAATTTTCCCTCCAATATTTGGCACATGGTTGATCTTTAGTACTTAATGAACAAATATTGGGCAAATATTGAACAAATATCGAACTCTTGAGTATTAGAGAATTCCATTTTCTTCAGTTTGGCTACTCTTATTTTAAGCTAATTATGGTAAAAATTCTAAGTAAAATAGCACATCAATTTTATTGGTGTATTTAATAATAAATACATCTATGTGTGAGTAGGATTTGTACTATAAATACCAGCATTGAGTTTAATATGCTTTTGGGTGCGAAAAAACAAACAAAACTTACACTGACTCCAACTTCAGCTGGCTTAAACACTAGAGATGTGGTTTGATCTGAGTCTGGGGGTATTTTTTTTTTTTTTTTGTAAACTAGTCAGTTCTGTTTTCTTCATGTTGTCCTTCTCCTTAGTTGACTTCCCTCCTTGGCCACTAGCAGAAATTGGTAGGTAGGGTTAGGTGATCTGTTCATGCCAGGTGGCAGAGAGAAAAATTTCATTCTTTTACTAATGACTAAGTTCTGAACCTCATTCTGATTTTACCAACTGACCATTTTCTAGTGATCAGGGAATACAGGTGTAGGCCTTACTTTTAGACTCCTCAATAAGTCACTTTGACAGAGGGGATGGGATTATCCAAATTGGCTTAAGGTACTAGCGATCCCTTTTTTGAATCTTGGTATAAGGTAAATATAGTATAGGCCAAACTGCTAATCAGTGGGGTATGATGGGATATGTATATATGTGATCACAAAGCCTATTATGGCAAGGGTGATTCAGCACTAAAATCTGTCAGTGTGATTTACACATAAATATTGAGAAGAGAAATATCAAATCAGTAGACATAGAAAAAGTAGCAGACAAAAATCAAGATCTTTTATGTATATTAGATATATAAAGTTTTTGTCAAACTGAGAATAGAAGGAAATTTACTTTACTTGATAAATGATATCTATCAAAATCTTGTTATATATTTTATCCCTCAGATTAGATGTATTCTCATTAAGATGTATCTGAACAAAGTGCATTAGCTCTTTGACACTGTTAACTGTCCTATTCTCAGTATTCCTGTGCTGGAGACTTCACCCCATGAAAGATGACTGGAAAAAGAAATGACATCTGATGATTAGAAAAAAAAAGATTGGCAGAATTATTCTCACAATTTGGTAGGGGAAATGATGGATAGTCAATAAATGGTGTTGGAGTAGTTGTTTCTCTTAAAATAAAATTAGGTTTTTAGTTTATATACTAGAATTATTCCTAGTGAATCAAAAATTTAAAAGTGGAAAAAATGTGGACCAGGAGGTGTAGCATCATACTAGAGCTGTGCCTAGTGTGTTCCTTCTGGGTTCAATCATGGGGTGTGGGTTGGGGGACAAATTTCTAAGAAGAAAATATTGGAATATAAGTTGACTGACTCATAGTGGGGTAAGGAGGGGGAGTATGGGAGGAATAGATGAACTCTAGATAGGGCAGGGAGTTAGCAATGATGGTGGAATGTGATGGACATCATTACCCAAAGTACATGTATGAAGACACGAATTGGTGTGAGCATGCTTTATATACAACCAGAGGTATGAAAAATTGTGCTGTATATGTGTGATATGAATTGTAAAACATTCTGCTATCATTTATTTAAAAAAATCAATAATAAAAAGAATATTGGAGAAGTTTTTTTTGTGTGTGGATCAGGTAGGAAAAGTCAAACCAGAAAAGGAAAAGATAGTTGCATTTTTATTTTTAATAATGTTTTTATTAGTTGTTCATGGACGTTTATTTTACTTACCTATCTATATGTGGTGCTGAGAATCGAACCAGTGCCTTGCACATGCTAGACAAGTGCTCTACCACTGAGCCACAACCCCAGCCCAGATAGTTGCATTTTAATAAAGAAAAAATTAAACTTCTTAATGAGAAAGATACCATAAATATTTGTTAAACAACATATGTTTTAGTGATTTGCAAGAAAGACTTAACAGATTTTAGTGTGTAGACATACTTGTGACTAGATTTAAGTTTAGGAGGACTTAACAGCATATATATTTATATGTGTATATAAACATACACACATAAAATGACTTTATTAAAAATATGACATTAGGAACAAACTTTACAAATCATTCTTTTTTCTTGATTAAGGGTACATGGGAAATTGTATTATTTGTTGCACTTTGTTTTGTCATTGAATTTCTTAAAAATCCCAAAGCATACTGGTAATCTGTATTCATATAGTTATTTTTTAATATAGTCCTTGAAAGGAAGAAGTGCCTTTTGCCTTTTATTGTAACACTAATGAGCTATTTGAATGAATTAGCCTTTTCAGTGACTTAAGATATATGATTCTTATTTCCGAGTATATTATGAGACTATCTATTGTGCATCTTTTTATATTCTCAATCCCCATTATCCCAAATACATTTTAAAAAATGTATCTTCTACTGAATATCTCTGTTGGTAAGAAGAATTTCCTTTGCTTTACAGGTAAGTTTTCTGTATTTATTTTCTGAGTCTGTATTTTTAGTTTACATATTGAATAAAAGAACATTTCTGGTATCTTTTCATAGTTGAAATCAATACCATTTTTGCCAGTAGCATTATGGTTAGTTTGAAATGATAGCTTAAGTGTCAAGAAACTGCCTGGAAATGAGACTGAAGTGGTCTAAACTAAACATTAAATGTGTGTTTTTTTGTTAGTTATAAAACTATTTTGATGAGAACTTTTGTTTAAGCATTTTGATACCTTGGTTTTTTTCATTTTGTGTTTTTATACCCTGGCTACTTGGGTTCATCTTTAATAGCAAATCATTCCTGGTTTAAATGTGCTAAAATACCATTTGATTATAAAGATGTGTCTTTTCTCTCCCTTTCTTTGTTATTCTTTTCATCATTCTACTGAAGAATGGATGAGACAATTGAATATGATTTGATTAGTACTGAATTCTTATTTATTTAGGTGAAATTGAGCACCTTACATTTGTTTGTGATTTTTGTCATTTCTATAAGGTTGGCTTTATTGAAAATATTTTTACTCTTTGCCTGCTTAACTCAGGATTTCCATGAGTCATAATCTGATAGTTATCAGTGAATTTTGTCTACATGAAGGTTACAGTTATGGTACATTTGATTGTGCCTAGTAAAATGTTTATCATCATTATTATTATCAATATTGGAAACTTTGAACCTGGGAATCAGATCAAATAAAATGTTTCGTCTCCACCTAGTAGTTACAACATATGTGCTTGAAATGGATGTGGGGCAGGATGTAGGACCTTCATCTTCACTAAATCACCGTGGTGGACCTCTTAGATTTCTATGGAATAATGCCCTTTAAAAAGCATTTATACTCTCTTATGCTGCTGATACACTAGCTGGGGACCAGAGGAGTTAAGTGCCTTATTTAGGCTTATACAGCTATTTTATAGCAGATGTGGGATGAGAAATCAATCCTTTCTGCAACCCAATAAAATGAACCTATGCATAAATTAAAAATATTGGCATATAACAATAGCTCAGCTTTAACTTTCTTTGAGAAAACACTTATGTTCTTGTAGTTAAACTATAAAAATTTAGTTTAATGTATTTCCTATTTCCAGTATATGATTTAGGATCTATTTAAAATCCAGGTTATGAATTTATTAAATAGTAGATACTTTGATCTGTTTTTTTTTTTGGTGAGCATAATTATTTTGAAATTTATCAATGTTGATGCATGTATCAAGTTTTTTTTTTATTGTTGAGTTGTAATCCATTTTATGAATCTATTATGTTAAGGTCTGTGGGTTGTTTCCAGTTTTGGGCTAATCAGTAAAGCTGCTATGAATATTTGTGAACAAATACACTTTGATTTCTTGGGATTAATACCTAGGAGTGGAGTGGCTGCTTTATATGATAAGGTCTTGCCAAGTTATTGAGGCTGGCCTCAAACTTGTGATCCTTTTCTCAGCCTCCAGAATAGCTGGGATTATTAGTGTGGACCACCAGGCTTGGTGAATGTGCTTTGTTTGGAATCTGTTGCCACACTCTACAGTCATGTATATCTAAAAAGAACAAATAAAAATCTATTGCCATATGTGTGTGAGGCTGTTTCTGAACCTTCTGCTTTGTTTCATTGCCTGATATGTCTGTCCTTTTTAAAAATTCCTGCTGTCTTGATTATTGTAGCTTTATAGTAAACCTTAAAATCAGGCAATATTTTCTTTCAAAGTGTTTTTGACTATTCTATTTCTTTTGCATTTTCATAAAAGTTGTAAATTTGGGGTTTATCCTGATATATCTTGGTGAATATATTATGTAAACTTGAAAAGAATGTGTGTTCTGTAGTTTCTGGGTTTTCTATAATTGTTAGATCAAGAAGCTTGTTAAGTCATCTATACCTTGTTGATTTTATGTTTAGTTTTTCTATGCTTTATTGTGTAGTAGTTTGAATTGTCCAAGTATAATTATAGATTTGTCTATTTCTTCATTTGGTTCTATAAATTTTTACTTCATGTATTTTAAAGCTCTGTTTTAGGTGGATAACTCATTTTTATATTTTCTAGGTGAATTCACTCATCATTATGTAATAATTTTTCTTTATCCCTGTGTATTTTCTTTGTTATGAAGCCCATTTATTTTCTACTGATATATTCATTGCAGCTTTCTTTCAGTTAGTATTTATCTAAATTTTGTTTGATATATTTCATTTCTCTTTGAGCATTTGGCAAAATTATACTTGTTTTGTATTGACTTTGGAGTGTTTCTGTTTTTTTACCCTTCAGAAATTTCGACACCCAGACCATCTTCTCCAACTGGACTATCTGAAGAAGATAGTGTTTTATTTAATAAACTGACTTACTTAGGATGTATGAAGGTTTCTTCCCCACGTAATGAAGTGGAGGCTTTACGGGCAATGGCAACCATGAGATCGTCCAGTCAGTACCCCTTTCCTGTTACTCTGTATGTGCCAAATGTTCCAGAAGGTTCTGTGAGGTAAGCTTTAATTTTCTTTTTTTTTTTAGACATGTTCTAAGTCTTTTGAGTGTTGTGAGGGTATTATATCATAAATTCAATGTAGGACTTACTGTGAATTCACTTAATTCTCCGTAGACATGCAAAGTACACGTTATTTAGGCTTACACTGTGTTCCTGATGGTAAGGGATATTTGCAAAATTTTCCTTAGGACATGTAAAATACTTGAGATTTATATTTTTCTATTTTGCGGGAGCAGGAAGATCTGACTTTAGCCTTTAACAGTCATTCAAAGAAGTAGAGTGATGACTAAGTTCTTTGTATTGAAGTAATAGCTATAAAATTTTACATAGTATTGAATAAAATGCTTTTGAGTTTTTCAGAAGTGTCTTATAAATTATTTTTATAAAGTTTTTTAAAAATTAATTTCACAGTATCTCCTAAAAATGCCAAATTGTATTTTAGTGTTATTATTTAGTTTCAGTTTTCCAAACATTCCTTGACAAAGACTTACCTCTAAACGATTACTGACAGTTGCCTCTGTATTACTTCAGCCTATCTCTTAGTTTCTTTGTTTGAGATTTTGAAATGGTCTTGACTGTTTAGATCAATCCAAGGCATAAGATGTATGTAGGGAACATCAGAAAATTATTTCTAAATCCCTCAAACTACTTTTAAATTTTGTGTTCTGTTGTTGAGTCTATGTTTGAAATTTCCTGACATTTTTCTGGGCAAAGAGTTTTCAGTTGAACAGTAACTTGAGGCTTAGATGAACTTAAAGGTAGTGCTCTGAAAAGAAATGGATTTTCCAAGATGATCTGTGCTTGTGTTCTAGTATATGTTTTAACCAGTGATAACCAGTGATAGTATTTTACGTAGCCATGCCTGCTTTGCTTTGGAGTAAACGAGTTAGATCTTAGGAAAATAAGAACAAAGAAATTGTCAAAAGAAGATGAAGAATTTATATGTGTATGTGTAAGGTTTCCAGGAATATATAGATACTCTGTTTTCTAGCATTATTATTACCAATTTATTCTTGTGATTTTAAGATAGTTATGTTTATATGTTGTATATTGATATGGTAAAGCTGTCTTTGTTCCTTGCTAGTAACATATTTTATCTCATTTTTCATCACTCTTCTGCAGAATCATAGACCAATCCAGCAATGTGGAGATAGCATCTTTCCCGATCTATAAAGTGTTATTCTGTGCCCGTGGACACGATGGGACAACAGAGAGCAATTGCTTTGCATTTACAGAGAGTTCTCATGGTTCAGAAGAATTTCAGATACATGTTTTTTCCTGTGAAATTAAAGAGGCAGTAAGTATAATATAGTATAGCAATTTGCTATAGAGCTGAATTAGGGTAGTATTTTTGAATTCTTAATTTCCCTGATAAGTACATTATATAAATTTGGAGATTGCTTCTAAAGACAAAGTTTATCTTGTTAATGGCATAGAACTGAATGCTAAGTCTGATTTATCTATACAATAAAATGATAATTCTAGGTAGGACACTTTCACAATTTAGCAGGAATAAAAGAAAAATACCACTTGATAAATTGTCCTACCACCCTACCACAGTAGCAATTGCTTATGCTCAGAAAGGATGAATATTTTTTCACCTTTCATTTTGCTCAAGTAAATTGGTCTATGTGATTTAAAAAAGTGCTTATAACAATACCTGTGTCTCTCATAGTTGCATAATTACTTTCACTTAGATATTGCACTAATATTGTTTCATAGATCTCTGTGGTTTTCACTAGTGATTATTTGTTATCACTTGGAGGCTGTATTTTGCTCTGGAAAACTAACCTAATTAAAAATATAAATGCTCACATACAGCAGGGGTATCAACTTATAGTCTTTTGAAGATGCCAGTAAGTTCATAACAATATTGTATATTCTTAGGTTGGAGAAATAGCTCAGAATCAAATGGTTGTAAAATACATGGGGAAATATTCTTTGCTGCATCTCTTGAATTGCCCCCAAATTAAAAGAAGTATTATTAGGAGTTTATTACTTGCAATAATTTCAAAGGCATTTTAAATGGGATTGGATGGGCAATTTTGAAAATATCAATTGTCAGAAAATGCTAAAAGCAACAGTTATTTCTAGTCTCCATTTACCATGAAATATGTACAAACTATTGTAATAACAGTTTTGAGAGTTTATTTCTGGTCACAAAATTAGAATGTATAGAAATATAGATCTATGTAATTTTGATAAGAAGCACGATGGATATGTTAATTCTTATGCCCTGGTGATCATCAGTTTGTTTTATACTAAAACGAACATGTACAGACACATAATTTAGATCATAAATATATAAATTTTCTTCCACAACCTATGCTTTGTATAAGAAGTTCAAGTTTTGTGTTTTGTTTTTCAGATAGGTCTTACACTATTTCATCCTGACACTTAGGTATCTATGTATATTTCCATTTCTTGCTCAAAAAGATGTGATAGATAGGAAAGTGAAATGAGTACAAGTGTGTTGCTGGTGTGCCTGGTACATAGTAGGCATTCTTCAAAATGTGTGAAAGAATACATGTGTGTTTTGTGAGTGAGGGGGGCTGTTCTGATCCTTATAAACTCCACTACAGAGGTGGGGAAGCAGATGGTAGAGTCCTGGCATTTCATGTTGGCAGCTGTCATTTAATACACCTGTGTGGTTTCTGGATCACTGGAGCCCAATCTCAAGAAAATGAACTTTGAAGAACTGGACAACCTACTTCTTGGAGAAATAGAAATGCTGCTATAGGAGGAAATTGAAAGGGACCTTGCTGCATTTTCCATAACTGTGATGGTATGAAACTCTCTTTTGGGATTATAGTATCTACTTGTTTCTGAGTTGGAGAAGTGTTTGCTTGTTTTTTTTTAAGAGCTCTGACAGTGGGTAATCAGTGGGAAAAAAATGGGGAATTCTTAGACTGATCATTTTACATATTAAAGAGTATTTATTATATATCTAGAGCATTTATTTGGTACATGATTTCCATATTTAGATGATGTTTTTGAAAGTGTTATACTGTGGGCCATTGGTGGTAGGTAATATACAGTGTTTGAAGGAGAAATATATACACACACAGTGGTCATAGAACCTTATTGTGAGATACCATTTTGAAATGAAGACTAACCCAATATAAATGCAGTGCTTATGCCAGGCATGTGCCAAGCACATACTTGATACTCATAACATCCATGGCATACATATTTATTTAGAGCAGTCCTACTTTATGCCTACTGTCTAGGTCAATTGCCAATATTTTCAAAAGGGTTGTGGTTTTGAATAATGAATTGTGTAGTTACCTTTTGTTTATCCCCAGGCTAAGGGAATGGATAGTAGAGCTGGGTTTGAAGTTAAAGTCATTCACTCTAAGGAGTTATATATTTTCAGCAACAACTTTCTTGTTGCTTAAATATTATAGAAAATGTGAATTTTTGTCTTTCAGTTATTTTTTTTCTTTTTCTAAATATTGTTTTTAGTTGTAGATGGATGCAGTACCTTTATTTTATTTATTTCTTATGTGGTGCTGAGTATCAAACCTAGTGCCTCACACATGCTAGGCAAGAGTGCTCTCACAGAGATACAATCCCAGACCTCTCAGTTATGTTTATAAGGGGATTTATCAGGCACATATTTTGCCTTCCACCTACCTTTGTGGTTTACTCAAGTTTTTTATAGAAGCTATCAGCATCATCTTGTCTTCCCTAAAAAATTAATTATAGTTAATCCAAAGCCATTTAATTACTGGTTATCTGGTTCCTGGAAATTTCCTGTTTTGTAATAGAGGGACAACTGTAGTCCTCAGTAGTTAAGTCCCTTCTGGTGGGTACAAGCAATTGGCTTAGATAGCCTAGGAGCCATGTGACAGGTATTCTTTTGCTTAAGTATATACTGTATGGCAATGACACTGATTTATTTTCCTTTTTTTCCTCCCCAGACTCCCTGGATGACATCTACAGAGGTTTTTCTGTTAAAGGCAAGAAGATGACTCTTCAAGCAGGAGTAACTGCACGGCTACTACTGTCTGCTGTCACTTCACTGTAAAAATCTTCAAGCAGCAGGCACCAATGGTGGCAGAAGGGAATCCCAGTGAGGGTGATGATGGCTCTCTTGGACAGCTGTGATGCAAGGGTTAGGAGTTCCCACAGAAGGGTCACGACACATTTGACTCTGGATATTCTTCTGCAGGACTCTGTTGGAGTGGATCTCTGTGTCCTCTGGCAAAAGAATTGGTCTGTCCAATCAGAATTATCTTAATGTTAGTGATCTTTGTGCAGAGAGAGTTATGTGGTAGGCTTCTGAACTGCAATCTTAGCAAAATATCCGATATAGTGAAAAAAGCCAAGTCACCAATTCTAGTTGCATCTTTATGGATATATTATACAGAACTTTTAAAAGATATTTTAGAAGGCTTGATTGACTCTCTGAGATTTTATTTCTGTTATTGAGTAAGATCATTTTCTTCAAAACATTTTTTATGATGTTTTGGTGTTATAATTATATTAATACTAGCGACTGTCAGCGTTATGTTATTACAAGCACAGTTTTTCCTCATGTGGAGTTAAAGGCATTCAAAGGTATTTTGTGCTAAATGTCAATGGTATCAGTTGGGAAGATGAATTTTTAATGCAGTACATTTTCTTGGGCTTGCCAATATACTGCTATATAAAAGAAAACTACTTTTTGCATTGGAAAATATTTCTAAAAACATATTCATGTAGACAGTTACTTGCCTTATTTTGAAAGATGATTCAGAAATATTCTGGTTATGTTTTCTTTGAATTTTATAATTTTAAAAATATTTCTTGGATACTTTTTTTTTAAAAAAATATATTTTTAGTTGTAGTTGAACACAATACCTTTATTTTATTTATTTATTTTCATGTGGTGCTGAGGATCGAACCCAGTGCCTCATACATGCTAGGCAAGCACTCTACTGTTGAGCCACAACCCCAGCCCTAATAATTTTTTAAAAAATATTTATTTTTTAGTTATAGGTGGACACAATATCTTTATTTTATTTTTTTAATGTGGTGCTGAGTATTGAACCTAGTGCCTCACGCATGCTAGTCGAGCATTCTACCTCCGAGCCACAACCCCAGCCCCCCAATAATTTTTTAATTACAGTGAATGTAATAGGTTCTTTCAGTGACACATGTATTTAAAAGTTGTTTAAAACAACAGGTTGTTTTAGGATGCTGTTCGTAGAATGTTTTTTCCTACCTTTTTTGGATGAACATTTACTTGATACATGATGTTTCTGAAAGAGTAGGTTATCATACACCAATATTAATAGAAAGGCTTTATCTTGGAAACCCTAGCTATATTTAAGTAAATGCTTTGTTATATAATAGCTTTGTTTGGACTTTTAACATATAATACATATCTGAGACTTTGCAAAATACTGAAATAAAGAAGAAAATAAAAGGTGACCTGAATTCTATCACAGTTAAAATTTTGGGATATTTCCATTCCAGATACCTATGGGTGCTGTCTTCCCACCCTCATTTAAAAATAACAACAACCCCAAGCAGATAACAAAGTTTTGTGTTTATTAGTGCTTTCTATGGGTACTGCTTTTGGGGGAAAATAGTTCTGTTTTATTTATCAATAAATCTTTGCCTTCTGCAATGAAAATGCCCCTTCTAGATAATTATTTTTGTGTGTATTTCAATAATGTAACATATGAAGTATTTGCCATGGTATGTAGTTTTAATTTTCTTCACATAATTTTGACTATCCAATTTGTTTCAAGAATCATAGACATTGAAAATCATTTTTTATTAATTTACCTTGACAATCCTTGGGTCACGTATAGGATTCAGCTTGTTCATACACACTGTAGAATTTACAAGTGATTTTAACCTTTTTGGTGGAAATAACAACTTGTAAGATAAGGTTAGCTTTAAATGCTGTTAATGAAGTTAATATGTTGTTGTACATAATTCTCCAAAAGAAAGGTGCAGTCTGTTTTTTCCCCCATTATTCTTTACCACTCTGGGTTCGCTCCATATACTTAACCTTTTAAAAATAAATTCCTGAAGCCTTACCATCCTCTTTAGAATTTGTCTAATTCTTTGCCTTTTTTGGTGATGTAGCCTTTTGATGTGGCAAGCTTGCTGGTATCTCTGACACAAAGAAAATAAAAGGGTGAGAAGAAGGGATGAGAAGGGACAGGAGAGAATAAATATCAATGGAATTTGACTTAATTTTTCTAAAATTATATATAAGTGTTTCCCTAATTTCACATATTATGATGTTTGCTTAAAAAACATTTTAATTGCATATGTAAAAAGTAGACACTGGATTTCACATTTTATTTAGGAAGTACATTGTATCCAAAGAACTAAAAGTAATTTAAAGTCATTATTTACACTTCACCTTCTAGGTATAGTCTTCAATAGCATATTTATATTGTGTTGTTTGATTACGTTTTCCTTCTTAACACTAAAATTATTGAGCTAAGTTCAATAAGTATGCATCTTAGGCTAAATATTTTTGGTTTTGGCTTACCTAATTATTTTTACTTTCCCAAACCAAGTACATTCAACTAACATTTGTTACAATGTAACTTCCATGTTCTCTTCTGTATCCCTAGCACTGTAACTCAAAAATGTCTTGAGTAAGTTAATTTGTCATTGTTTTAATAGTCTCTGGAGTTGAGGCCTACAGTTCTTATGAATATCAAACCTTTGCTGCTTTTATTGTTTTTACTTGTTTATATATGATTGTAATGGGATAACATGGTAAAATACTTTTAAACGTTCATAACCACTGTGAACCAAATATGGTCCTACAACCAAAGTTGAACTTTAGGTGGGCAGGAATATTTCTACAGTTGCTAAAAATGTTAACAAATAATGTTAATCAGCTAATTTAAGAAACTATTAATTGACATTGAAAAGGAGTTTAGGGTAATCACTGATTAACATGTAAATGTGAGTACTAAAAGTTTGAGGACTAGTTGTTTTTGAATGTGTTAGGCTGTATGTATACAGAAAAAGCTTATGCCAGAATATATGAATAAAACTAAAGTAGAAAAGTAGAAAAATAAGAAAGACTGCATTCTTTAACAAATTTTTATTGCTGAAGGAGTACTCTTGTTTTAAATGAATTAAAAAAGTTGTATTCGTAAAGCAATATATTCAATGACAATTTGAATTTATCTAATAAGTAAAAGATTTGTTAATATTCAGAGTAATCTCCTTACTTTTAATTTACCATTTTGAGGTATTGAAAATATGACCTTTGTTTAACCCCTCTTGTTTCACCTCATTTTCATTATTCAACCTATGGATGGGATAAGAGATTCGAAGTTGTTGCTTCAAGATCACAAGTATGAGATGTTAATATATTTTTTTTGCAGATGAGGAAGAGAATAACTTCTGGAAAGGTGTGGGATTTATAATATTTTGCTGCTTTAGGAAAAATATGAGCCATTTGTGTCTGTATATAACTATGTGTGTGTATATGTGTATATATATTTAAGTGGACATTAGAAGGTCCTAATACTAATAGAATACATTAAGACCATTCATCATCCCTTCATTCGCAGAATCCTTTAGTATTTTTATACTATGACAACATTGAGTAAAAATACTGGAATCTCTTCAAGTGATGTTCTCGTGAATGCTTATTTCTGAAAGTGGGATTTGCTTTTATTCTGTGGCTCAGATTCTAGTCCTCTGAGGCTGAGAAGTGAAAAGAGAAATTGAAGACTTGAGCTGAAACCTTGTTTGTGAGCATACATTTGGAAGATGTAGAGCCTAGCATCATCTTAAGATCCAGTCAAAATACTTCAGTGTATTTTAAAGCCTAGAGACGTCTGTAAATTGATATGGCTTCCTTGATGAACCTAAATTAGTTTATTTTTATTACCAAGTTTAAATACCAGAGTTGAAACAAACAAAACAAGAATATTTGAAACATGTCTTTTTTGATTGTTTCTTAAAGAATTCTTTCTTAGTGAGGCGGCCATTCCTCAATATGAATACACTTGGGCATATTTCTCTACTCTAGTGAGGCACATATACATATAAACTTATTGAATTTAATTCCCTATTTTACTATTCTACAAGAGAAAGTCATTGATAATCAGGGAGCTAATCTAAATAATATTAGGAAGCAGTCTCCTTAAGAAGCCCTCAACTTAGAATTCTAGACAACTCGATCATTTAATAGCTGCATGATTTTTGGAAAGTTTTTGAACCCCATTTTAATCATTTGCAAAAAGTATTGCAAATTCTGTCAGGCCTGCTTTATAAACCTACTTTGGAGAATCAGATATTGTAGTGTGTATTAATGGAGTATGTAAACTAAAAAGCTATATATCTATATCTATCTATCTATATATAAAATCATTATTGATAAATAGCAGTAAATAACATCTAAGTTTTCTAACAGTGATAACCTATTTGTGTATCAGATAGCAAAGATACCCTGCTGTCCATACTGGAGAGAAATTTTTCATAATAATAAAATATTCTTCACTCTATAGAATAATTTTTTCCTAACAAATGATGTACATGCTATCTCAGCAATTTCTTGGAAGGAAATCTTGCCTTTTCATTAGGTATTATCAGAGAACTTCTTCAAAGAAAGTTTTTTATAATAATTAAATGATCTCCTTTGGTACTGATGGTATTTTTTTCCCTCTCTCCTGGACAGGCGTATCATGCTTTTTTGTACTGGGGCGGATTCTGAATCACTGTTAAAGATATCAACTTACTTTTTCTCCTGAGTGCACCTCATTGTCTTGTCTTTCTTAATTCTCAGGTTTCCCAGATCCTTGTTGCAACTCCTAAATGTTAGTTCTCATCTCTAGTGTTTACATTGGAATTTTATCTGTTGTAAGTTTGAAAACATACATCATACTTGAAATGATGTTCTTTTATTACTTTCATAAAGTTAAAATATTCTGTGAAATTAATTTGCCTTTCGAGGGATATTGTTAGCAATATTTTCCCTCTTAGACTTCAAACTGATGATAGTCTTCAGGATATGATTTATTTAGAGTTAGGATGATCTATCTACATTTACTACATATGGTTTTGACTCACCCCTCTTTAATGCATAAGTGATGAAAAATATTTATGCAATATCTAAATGACTAATGGATTCTTAGATTATATATCTTTTATCTATTTAAGAAAATTGTGATCATGGAAAGTAATAGACTCAAAAATCAGAGAAGGGTATCAGAATGCAGTTAAAACTCATGCCTAATGGTATTTCCATTTTTATTTTTTTAGGTAAGCAGAATTTTATATAGTTTCTGTACAGCATTCAAACGTTCTTCCAGACAAGTGTCTGATGTTAAAGACTCGATTATTCCTACCCCCGACAGTGATGTGTTTACCTTTGGTGTCTCCTTGGAGGTAAAAGAAGATGATGGAAAAGGAAACTTTAGGTGAGGTTATTTATGAAGGAAAAAAATATATCATTATCCCTGAAATATAATATTGGCTAATCTAAAATTTCCCCAAGCTAGACAATGTTGGCATAAAGTGTTAAACTGGTAAGGGAATATTTGGTGAATATGTTTCATTGTTCTGATGCTTTTCAGATATTTAAATGATTTTCTTAATAATTTAAAAGTACTAAAGTTTATTATAGTAAATTTAGTAAAATAATAAAAATAGAAGGAGAAACTTTAATCTTGCCAGCCATAGGTAATTACTTCCAATATTTAGTTTATCCCCTTTGTTTATTTCTAAGGGAATTTTAAAATGATTGTATATATACAAGTAGTTTCTTTACATTTTAAGAATTTCTCATTAAAATGTCTTAAAATAATTTTTAATGGTAACTAATAGTATATTATATAGTTCAGCTATCATTTAATTGTCCATTTTTTTTCTATTGGACATTTAAAATGTTTTTCTCCAGTTTAAAAACAGGCAATTAATAAGAAATATTTATGCTATTTAATAACCACCTATATGCCTTAACTGTGCTTTTAATTCTAACAGTAATTACTAGGAAGATAATTTAGATGTAGAAATAGAATTTCAGATCAAATAAGTTGTTCCTGATAGTTTTCCTTTTCAGTTGAGAACTTCTATTTTCAACATTTATTGTTTTAATGAATTAATTCATTATATGAATAATGAGTTTAGCTAGATATGGGGACACATACCGGTAATCCCAGCTACTTGGGATGTTTAAGCAGGAGGATTGCAAGTCCCAGGCCAACCTGGCAACTTAGTGAGACCCTGATTCAAAATAAAAAATAGAAAGGACTGAGGATGTAACTCACTGGTTAAGGTGCTCTGGGTTCAATCCTCAGTATTGGCTTCCCCCCAAAAGAATCATTTGGTTTAGGCTTGAATTTGATTAACTTACCGCTATCTATCTTGGTCAATCTTTTCTTTGTATGTTTTTGAATATGTCATAACATCTTGAATGCTGTCTTAAAATTAAAGTTCTCAATGTTTTTGCCTTCTGTTTCACTATATAATAGGCACCCATGACTATCCAGCCAGCTAAACCAGAAATGTGACTGTCTTAAAAATAGCGAATAAACTATATTTTAAAATTTATTAAACAATAACTAAAACTTGCAATTATAGCTTTAATTATTTTTAGTTGTAGATGGACACAATACCTTTATTTTATTTATTTATTTAAAAATGGTGCTGAGGATTGAACCCAGTGCTTCACACCTGCCAAGCGAGAGCTCTACCACTGAGCCACAACCTCAGCCCTGCAATTGTATCATGTTACATCTTGGTTTTAAACTTGGTTAGGAGATGAAATGTAAGGCTCTTTTAAGTCCAGTTTAAAAATTAATGGAAATTTCTGTTTCTGACCATAAAATTTATAGTTTGTTATCTGTGGCAAGGTGAGAGTTTAGCACATTGTATTTATTTATTTATTTGTGGTGCTGGGGATTGAATCCAGGGCCTTGTGCATGCAAGGCAAGTGCTCTACCAACTGAGCTATATCCCCAGCTCAGCACATTTATTTTATTTTATTCATTTATTTATATGTGGTGCTGAGGACCAAACCTAGTGCCTCACATGTGCTAGGCGCATTGCATGCTCTACCACTGAGCCACAAACTCAGGCCAAGAGTATAACACATCTTAAGAGTCATTGCTTAAATACTTGATTGTCTTGTTCAAACCTTGGAATAGGTTATCTTATTTGATTATATTATTATATTGGTAATTTTTGTTCTTTTTGAATATTTCAGCCCTGTGCCAAAGGATAGAGATAAATTTTATTTCAAATTAAAGCAAGGAATAGAGAAGAAGGTTGTAATTACAGTGCAGCAACTTTCTAACAAAGAATTAGCTATTGAAAGGTAAGTATCTTGCTCCTAAATGCTATCAAAACTTGTGTTGACATTGATACTACTTTCAAAAGACAAGCTATTGAATCAACTCTGTTGCTCAGTGTGGCTTTTCATTATACTTTCTCCAAATAAAAATGAAGATGAGAATAATAATGCTGTCTCCACTTCAAGTTACATATAACTAACTTCACTGAAAATCTCATTTGATGGGGAAAATATACATGCAATTACCTTAGTTTTTCAATAATTCTTTCAACCCTTTTATTTTCTCTTATTTGCGTATACAGCACAAATACCTTAACTTTTGAATTATTTTTCCATTTGAGTAGGCTTAAATATAGATATATATTTTTAAAATATATAAATGCATAGACACAAATTGTTTATCTTTCATAGGAAAGCTATTCACAAAACAAAACTTGTAGGACAAACAATACTGTAAACAAAGTCAATAACAGATGATAATTCTGAAAGAATATTCGTATTGTAGATATCACATTTCTAAACAATTGGAAGAAAATAAAGGAGAAAAATATACTAGAGTATGAATAAATAAATCATGGAAAAGCTGTTGAGATGCCTAGCATATTTAAAGATGTCTTAATTCACAAATATGGAGATGTAAATGAAAGTAAGCACAAGATATCAGATTGGAAAAATATGTAGTGATGGTACAGATACAGGAAAAAGAATATTCTCATGTTGTTAATGGAAGTGTCAAGTGTGTGTGTACACCCATTTTGCAAAAACAATGTGGCAGCATGTAAAAATATTTTTTAAAAAGTCCTATAATTGGATACATTGGTCTTAGGGAAATTATTCTATTGGAGATAAGAGTAATGCTATATAAAGATATTTTTAAAGATGTTTATTAATAAACAGCATTGCTTGTAGTGGCAAAAAATTGGAAATGCACATTTTTATTCACTTGGCTTCAAGGAATGGGAGAAATTGGTGATAAGCAAGAGAAAAAAAACCTCTTCATCAAGATTGCTGTATACTGTGACTACTCCCTGTGTCTTCCTTCTACATTTCTTGGACTGGAATTATGGTGGAGGCAACCGAGATAACAATTGATGACATCACAGCCCCTTTGTCCTTATGAAAGCTAGGAGAAGATGTGTGGTCCCCAACCATTTTTAGTTTTCTGTAGGAAGTAGAATACTTAGTTCTATTTTGTTCCAATCTTTGGATCCTGTTGCCTATTTTCAGGTAACAGAAAAAGTTCAATTCAGCATAAAATCACTATGGTATGGTGATGTATGCATGTTTAAAAAAGTTGTTTGCAAATTTGACCATGTATAAAAATCATATTTCATCATTTGTAAGACATATGTTTTCATATTTAACATCCCTGAAATTGTGATGTGCTTTATAGTTGATAACATCTTATAATTGTCACCTTTCTCTGTCATTCTTAGTGGTATAAAAAAGTGTCTTAATTATATAGTCTTAAAATTGATGAAAAATGAGCTGAAGAGAAAAAATTTTGCTAAATATTAAAGTCCTAAAGAATATTGTTTTATTACATATAATAACCTTTCATTAAAAAAATTGGCTAGTGTTAGATAATAGCCATTTTTAAATTTTTTATTTGGAAGCAATTTCAAACTTTCAGAAGCATTTAAAAAAATTAAACTAGTATTAGAGAGAATAATTTTAAGACTATAAAAACATTCTGCTCCTTATCAAAATTTTCTCCTTGATCTAGCAATCATTCATGATTCTTGTCTGATTTAGTCTTTATGATTGTGATTACAAAATGATAATTTTTCAACTCCTGTATTACCATCCCTATATTATTATCAGATCATGGCACTCTGTTGTAAATTAGAGCCTTCTCTTCTCTTCCACTTAGTTATCTATTTGTTTTTGGTATTGACTCCTGGATTTAATTTTTAAAAATTAAAATTATTTGTCAATGGACCTTTATTTTATTTATTTATATGTAGTGCTGTGAATTGAACCCAGGGCCTCACACACGCCAGGCAAGCGCTCTACCACTGAGCCACAACCCTGGTCCTGGATTTCATTTTTTTTCTCCAATACTTTGTAATTCACTCTAGTACTTAGTACTTTTATTGTTTTATTTGCCGAGAATGAGCCACTAGGAAACCTTCAAACCCCATTCTAGATGACATATCACATCATTATGTTGAGCACTTCCTTTTGCATGTTACAAAAAAGCAACTTTATATTTAATAAGCCTATAGTGACATGTATAATAAGTATTAGGTGTTGAATAATTTAACTTTAAATAAGTATTATTTCAAAATATTAGAGTTTTATGATTAAATGGCATATTATACCTAAACGATGCAAACTATGCTTGGATGTAAAGCATTTCTTTTCCCAATGAGAAGCCCCAAGTTTGATAAACTTAAATAAAGAAAGCTTGATAAATATAGGTGGAATAGTTGAGGGCCTAATTATATATCTTTTTGGTAACTTGGTTAAACATTTACACATACATTTAAAGTAGAAAACAATAGTTTAGAAATGCTACTTTAGCTTACTTTTTCAGAAAATTTTTTTTTAGTTGATGATGGACCTTCATTTTATTTAGTTATTTGTATGTGGTGCTGAGAATCAAACATAGTGCCTCACACAGGTGAGGCAAGCTGTCTACCACTGAGTCACAACCCCAGCCCTAGCCTACTTTTATATTCATAAAATAGTTTTATTCAGATTTTTCCAATAGTCTCATCATCACCTAAACTACTTTTTGGATGTTTTTTTCAGAATACCAATATTTTTTCAGAGCCTGTTATCTCATGTTACACTTAGGTTCCTTGAGAGGAACCTATTGTGAATTAGTATGTGTCTGTCATTAGGAAATTTTCCTAAGTATAAAGCATACAAAATCAATAACTTTCCTACATCAATAATTAATTTGCTGAAGAAGAAATCAGGAAAACAGTCCCATTCACAAAAGCCTTAAAAAAATAAAAAGGTACCTAGGAATAAACCTAAACAAGGAGATGAAAGACGTCTTCAATGTAAATTATTGAACCCCGAATAAAGAAATTCAAGTTACTAGAAGATAGAAATATCTCCCACGTTCATGGATACAGAGAATTGATATTGTTAAAATGATCATATTATCAAAAGTGATGTACAGATTCAATGTACTTCTCATCAAAATACTAATGAGATTCTTGACAGAATTAGGAAAATCAATTCTTAAATTCTTTTGGAAGTATAAAGAGCCCGAAATAGCCAAATCAATCCTAAGTAAAAACAACAACAACAAAACAAACATCACAATACCTGAGTTCAAATTATACTTCAGAGCTATAGTAACAAAAACTGCATGGTACTGGCATAAAAATGGGTACATAGACCAGTGGAACAGAATAGAAGAGATAGAGACAAATCCATATAGATACTGATCCTTGACAAAGGCACCAAAAATGTATGTTGGAGAACAGGTAGCCATTTTAATGTTTTCATGTTGCTGGGAATACTGGCTCTCCATATATAGAAAAGTAAGGCTAGATTCCTGTTTCTCACTTTGCACAATAGCCAACTCGAAAGGATCAAAGACTTAGGAATTAGACCAGCAACTTTGCAACTCAGAAGAAAGCATAGGGTCAACACTCCAACATATAGGCCCAGGCAATGACTTCCTCAATAGGCCTCCTGAAGCCTATAGGAAATAATATTGAGAATTAATAAATGGGATGGCATCAAACTGAAAAGCTTCTACACAGCAGAAAAAACAGTTAAAAATGTGAAGAGAAAGCCTACAGAATGGAGAAAAATTTTGCTAGTTTCTCTTCTGACAGGATATTAATACCCAGAATATAGAAAGAACTCGGACCCCTAAAACAGGTAATTCTGTAAATGGGCAAAGTAACTTAACAGACATTCTCAAAAGAAATACAGATGGCTAACAAATATTTGAAAAATGTTCAACGACTTTAGTAGTTAGGGAAATGCAAATCAAAACTATATGGAAATTTTATCTCTTTCAGTTACAGTGATAGCCATCAAGAATACAAATGATAAGAATTGCTGAAGAGGAAGTTGGGGAAAAGGGACACTTTTACAAGTGTTGGTGGGATTGTAATTTAGTACAACCACTTTGCAAATCAGTATGGAGCTTCTTCAGAAGACTATGCAGGAAACCAACATATTACTCATCTATACCACTCCTTGGTAGTTATTCTAAAGAATTAAAGTTAGCATACTACAGTAGTACGTGCATAACCATGTTTATAGCAGCACAATTCACAATAGCTAAGCTATGGAACCAGCCTACCTGTTTATCAGTGGGTGAACAGATAAAGAATATGTGGTATATGTTTACAATGGAGTTTTATCCAATCATAAAGAAAAGTGAAATACGTCATTTGCAGATAAGTGGATGGAGTATTTTATTAAGTGAAATAAGCCAAACTCATAATGTCAAGGATCATGTGAGGACTCTAGAGAAGATAAAGGAAAAAAGTTGGTGGGGGGAATCTCATGAAAATTGAAGGGAGACCAGTAGAGCAAAGGAATAGGAAAGGGAAAGAACTGGGTAATGATATTTATCAAATTATATTGTTATATCTTGTGCATACATCAATATGTAACAACAAATCTCATTATTATGTATAACTATAATGTACCAATAAAAATATGGAACAATAAGTCGGGAGTGATGGCGCATACGTGTAATCCCAGCAGCTTGGGAGGCTGAGGCAGGAGGATTTTGAGTTCAAAGCCAGCCTCAATGAAAGTGAGGTTCTAAGTAACTCAGAGAGACTCTGTCTGTAAATAAAATACAAAACAGGGCTGGAGATGTGGCTTAGTAGTTGAGTGCCTCTGAGTTCAATCCCTGCTACCAGAAAAAAAAAAAAAAAAAGGAACAGCAAAAAAGAAAAATTTCCTACATGTATTCGTTTGTATATATCAGGACAGTTGTTTTTAAAATTAATTCCACACATAACTGCTTAGTATATTGTTTTAATTTTATTTCTTTTTAAATTGACACACTGGGCATAGTGGTGCACACCTGTAATCCAACCTACCTGGGAGGCTGAAACAGGAAGATTGCAAATTTGAGGTCAGCCTCCATAACCCTGTCTTGAAGTAAGAAAATACAAAAATTTTAAAATAAATTGACAAAAAATTTATGTTTA